>NC_056482.1:20138765-20438765 GCF_008729295.1 Plectropomus leopardus
TTTTTTTGGAAATGTCACATTTTGACATTTTTGCCATACTATAGCCTTGCTTCTTCGGTCATTTTTTGAACATGCTAAATTATGGTGTTTTAGGCTATTTTTGCAATATCCTGTGGTTTAATTTGGTTTTCAGCATTTTTTTGGAAATGTGAAATTTTGATTTTTTTGCCATATATAACCTTGACTTTTCGGTCATTTTTTGAACATGCTAAATAATGACATGAAATTAAAACAGCTTGTTGAAAAAATCACCAAAATAGCAATGCTATAGTATGGGAAAAATGTCAAAATGTGATATTTCTAAAAAAAAAAAAAATGCTGAAAACCACATTAAATCGCATGCCGAGATACAGCTAAAAACCCTTAATAGAGCATGTTGGAAAAATGACTGAAAGAGAAAGGCTATAGTATGGCAAAAATGGCAAAACAAGACATTTCCAAAAAAATGCTGAAAATCACATTAAACCACATAAACGAGCATGCTGAGACATGCCATAGCATAGAATGTTGTAAAAATGGCCAAAAATGCCATTATCTAGCTTGTTGAAAAAATGACTGAGAAAGCAAGGTTATAATATGGCAAAAATGTCAAAATATGACATTTCCAAAAAATGCTGAAAACCACATCAAGCCACATAAAAGAGCATGTTAAGAGACGCCATAGTTCAAGATGTTGCAGAAATGGCCAAAAAAACCATTATATTGCATGTTGAAAAAATCAATGAAAAAGCAAGGCAAAAATGTCAAAACATGACATTTCCCAAAAAATGCTGAAAACCCAATTAACCCCCAGAAAAAAGCATGCTGATAGACGCCATAGCATAGGATGTTGCAAAAACAGCCAAAAACACCAAAATATTGCATGTTGAAAAAATGAACGAAACAGCAAGGCTATAGTATGGCAAAAATGTCAAAATATGACATTTTTAAAAAATGCTGAAAACCACATTAAACAACATAAAAGAGCATACTGAGACACGCCATAGCATAGGATGTTGCTAAAACAACCAAAAACACCATAATATTGTGTATTGAAAAAATGACAGCGAAAGCAAGGCTATAGAATGGCAAAAATGTCAAAATATGACATTTCCAAAAAAATGCTGAAAACCACATTAAACCACACCAAAGAGCATGTTGAGAGACGCCATAGCATAGGATGTTGCAAAAACAGCCAAAAACACCATAATATTGCATGTTGAAAAAATGACCGTAGGAGCAACACTACAGTATGGCAAAATGTCAAAATATGACATTTCCAAAAAGATGCGGAAAACCATATTAAACCACATAAATGGGCATGCTGAGACACGCCATAGCATAGGATGTTGCAAAAACGGCCAATAAAGGCAAAAATATTGCATGTTGAAAAAATTACCGAGAAAGCAAGGCTATAGTATGGCAAAAATGTCAAAATATGACATTTCCAAAAAAAATGCTGAAAACCCAATTAGCCCACAGAAAAGAGCATGCTGATAGAGGCCATAGCATAGGATGTTGCAATAACTGCCAAAAACACCAAAATATTGCATGTTGGAAAAATGAACGAAAGAGCGAGTCTATAGTATGGCAAAAATGTCAGAATATGACATTTCCAAAAAAATGCTGAAAACCACATTAAACCACATAAAACAGCATACTGAGACACGCCATAGCATAGGATGTTGCTAAAAAAACCCCAAAAACACTATAATATTGCATGTTGAAAAAATGACAGAGAAAGCAAGACTATAGTATGGCAAAAATGTCAGAATATGACATTTCCAAAAAAATGCTGAAAACCACATTAAACCACATAAAACGGCATACTGAGGCACGCCATAGCATAGGATGTTGCTAAAAAAAACCCCAAAAACACTATAATATTGCATGTTGAAAAAATGACCGAGAAAGCAAGGCTATAGTATGGCAAAAATGCCAAAATATGACATTTCCAAAAAAATACTGAAAATCACATTAAACCACATAAAAGAGCATGTTGAGAGTCACCGTAGCATAGGATTTTGCAAAAACAGCCAAAAACACCATAATATTGCATGTTGAAAAATCGACCGAAAGAGCAAGGCTATAGTATGGCACAAATGTCAAAATATGACATTTCAAAAAAAAAAAAAAAAAATGCTGAAAGCCACATTAAACCACATAAAAAAAGCATGATGAGAAACGCCATAGCCCAAGATGTTGCAAAAGCAGCCAAACACACCATAATAAAGCATGTCAAAAAAACTGCCCAAAATGCAGTTTTGGGCAAAAATGTCAAAATATGAATTTTCCAAATAAATTCTAAAAACAGCATAAAATAGCATGCAAAGACACACCATAGTATAGAATGTTGCAAAAACGGCCAACAACACCCTAATAAAGCACGTCATAAACATTGCCCAAAATGCAATAATGCCCAAAAGGCAAAAATGTCAAAATATGACTTTTCCAAAAAAACGCTGAAAACAGCATAAAATAGCATGCAAACATATGCCATTACATAGAATGCTGAAAAAACGGCCAAAAACACCATAATACAGCATGTAAAAAAAAAAACGCCCAAAATGCAATACTATAGGAGGGCAAAAATGTCACAATACTACTTTTCCAAAAAAATGCTGAAAACAGCATAAAATAGTATGCAAAGCATGCGATAGGATAGAATGTTGCAAAAACGGCCAAAAACACCATAATAAAGCATGTCAAAGAAACGACCGGAAATGTGGTCTTGTCAAAGTGCTTTATTATTTAGTGCTATGACAGGTCTCTGCATGTTATTTTATGCTGTTTTTAGCATTTTTTAGTTTAGTTTTTAGTTTTCGCGATATCATAGAATTGCATTTTGGGACATTTTTTTTCAAAAATATTGAAAAAAAAGCTCATAGTGTAGCAGAACCATCAAAGCAGAATGGAAACATCTTACTATAGCATGTCGTACAACAAAGCAAGCAAAAGTCATAGCACAGAATGTTGTAGTCATTTTCTATGTTTTGTTGTCCTCTTAGGTAAATACAGAGAAGGAGATGAGATGAAAATCAGCCCTCCTCCCCACATGACCTGTGATACTTTTCCAGAAGCTGTCGAACACATCTTGAAGAACCTCCTATGAAACAAAAGTCCTCTTCAACTGCATTTTTTGACAGAAATGTTCTTTTGCAGAAGAAAAAAAGTCCAGCTGCAAATTATCTATGTAATAGAGTTTTGATGTTTTAACAGTGCAGAGGAAGATTTTTTCCCCTTTTCACCTCAACCTGATTGGGAAAACATAAGCACTCTCTAATTTTGAACATCTGTCTGATTTCAGCAAAATCGAAAAGATAGGTTAACACAAAAATGTCAACTTTACTGTGTATTGTTGTGTTTAAAAGGTAAAAGAAAAAAAATTTAGTTTTGAAATCCCAACCACCTATTAGGGCATTAAGAAATGTGTTGTAATTATTCTATCAATGAGTTATAAATGAGAATATAGAAAAAAACATTTAGCTGGTCTTGTGTATTATTTAGCTGTGATCATAATAATTGTTAAAAAAAATGCAAAACAGTGAAAAACTTAAAAAAAGATTTTTTACAGAAAGAAGGAACAGTATAATATATGCTACAAAATACCACAAAAGATCTATTGCATATCATTGTATGTTGTCCAAAATAGCGCCAAAAAGTCATACTATAGCATGTGGTCCAAATGCGCCAGAAAGTCATACATTAGTATGTAGTCCAACATAGCGCCAAAAACTCATATTGTAGCATGTGATCCAAAATAGGACCAAAAAGTCATACTATAGAATGTCATCCCAAATTGTGACAAGAAGTCATACTAGCATGTTTTCCAAAACTACTACTTGCACGTGATGGAAAAATGCACAAAAAGTTTGGTCCAAAATAGCATTAAAAATTCATAATATAGCTTGTCTTCCAAAAATGTGCCAAAAAGTCATACTACAGCATGTCTTTCAAAAAGCCACAAAAAAGTCATACTATAGCATATTGGTCAAAATACCACCTATAGTGCGTGATTGAAAAACGCACAAAAAGTCATACTATAACATGTTGTCCAAAATAGCATAAAAAGTTCATACTACAGTATGTGAAAAAAAAGAAAATAATTAACCACTTTTTGGTTTAGCTCACCCTATGTTGGTTCCTCTCTGGCCCATCACTGACTCCAGTTCATCAAGGAAGATGGTAGATGGGGCGTGGTACCTGGCAAGCTCAAAGAGGACCTGCAGACATATAGGCACAATTACACAAAACCAAACTACCAAAAAAATTGCAAAGAATAGAAGACGATGTATGTAACATAAGTAAACTGTTACATATAATAACCTACCATGGCCAGCTTTCCAGAGTTCCCTTTCCATTTGCTGACGATGCTGGATGCTGAAATGTTGAAGGTCGCCTTGCACTCTGTAGCCACAGCTATGGTCGAGGACCCATGGAAAAAAAAAGACTCTTACCTGAAGTTTTTCATACATATCAACATAAAATTTCCATTCAAGCATAATTTCATAATAATTTCAGCTAGCTGGCACACGGGAAGGTATCCATGACTTTCCTAGATTTTTCAATGATTTTTACTATAACCATGACTTTTCCAGGCATGGAAAATGTGATCTTAAAATTCCATGACTTTTCCAGGTTTTCCATGAGTGTGGGAACCTGTTTTTGGGGGGTAGGTTTTGCAAACAGCGCTGGAAATCCTGCCTGGAAGGCCATAGAGCAGCACGCCCTTCCATGGACACAGGATGCCTGTAAACAGCTGGGGGCACTGTAATGAGAGAGAGACAGAGAGAGAGAGAGAGAGAGAGAAAGTATAAAACAAAAACTACAGCACAGACAAACCTTTAGTAAATCACATAATTCAATGTGAACATATTTTATAGCTACGTATACTATCTTCCAGGGACAAAACATACATTTTCATTTTATTTGCAGACCAATCAGAAGCTGGGCTGTGTGCAAAGAAAGTGGATTTGCTTGATGTATAGCTGAGTCAGTGCTGCAAATACCACACGCTGCCTATTAGTCTTTTGTCTTTTGTAGTTGGCAGAGTCTGAGTCAAATCACCAAACTGACCTTATACCCCAGAAAATGAATAATAATGAAGACAGAAGATGGGGATTGTGGGAAGGTGGAGGTGCCATGTTATTCAGTAAAACAGGCCGGCAGAATAGAGGAGAGCGGCATCAGTCCTCATCTTCGTCTGTAAATGTCAAGAGGATGCAGACAACCTGATTTGTTGTCATCATATCCATGAGAGGTGATAATGATAGAAATGTATGTGTGTGTATTTTCTGTGTCCTCCACCAATGTGTATTTGTGCCATGTTTTATTTGTGCATGCAGTCTTTATATGCAGTGGCAAAATTGTGTGAATATGGCTGTGTATATAAATTCTACTTGGAGTTTCACGTGTATGTGTTCCCGCTTCCCTGCCTATCTATCCATCTGTGTATGTGTGTGTTATCATATTATCCAAGATATAGATTTAATGTCAGCCTAACAGACTGGCCTGACCCTGCTGCCCTCCTTCTCTTTAAGCCCTTTAAAGGAGATGTATTCAGAATCGAAGACGGGTGACCGCAGCTGAAATACCAGCGTGCCCAGGCAGCGGCAGCACCTTAATGGGATAGACGACGGCCTCTTTGACTAATCGCTTTGCGTCCTCCAGGCTGATGATGTCCTCCCACCGCACGTTGGGGCTGTGCAAATAGATGTCCTTTAGGGGTGAACACACACACAAACACACAGAATGAAGGATGCATGTGGCAGCTTGAAACAGACACATGCACACATATCTTGCTGCGATTAGGCTTGTGTAAATAGGTGTCCTTTAAAATGAACTATCAGATAAGCAAAATGGACCTGGGCCTTCATTAATAAAGAAGATCAATCTGCACACAACAAAGCTCTTCACTGCTCTCTCGTGGACACTTTTGGTATCAGAAGAAGAGCATATCACTTAAGCATATTTTCACAAGCAGGAGCCACAAGTCAAGATAAAATCAGCCTCCCTACATGTTTTGAGCATGTGTGTTTCATACAGTATTGTATTTGAGTGTGCAAAGTACCCTGCTGACGATTGCAGCCAGTTCTCTCATCCCACTGCTCGTTCCAGAAAAATCACTGAGGGGTTCAGCAGCTGCTTCTGCAACACAGCATCATCGTTATTATTGGTGGTATCATTTGATATGATTGTTCTCATGAGTTTTGTGCCATTCAAATGTTATATATTTTTGCATGTTTCACAGACTTACCGTGTGGTCTGAGTCGCAGCCAGCTCCGTTGACAATGTCGTGGATTGAAACTTTTTTTTTTTACTGATTAACCTGTTGTTTTTTGTTGATTAACTGATCAGTTGTTTGGTCTATAAAATGTCAGAAAATAAAAAACAAAAAATGCTGATCAAAACCCATGATGACGTTCTCCTTGTTTTGTCTACACCCCTAAGATATTCAGTTTACTGTCACAGATGAGCAAATACAAACTAAACTGAAAGATGATTTATTTTTTTAATCAATATGAAAGGCTGTGTGCATATTTTTTTGTGTATGCCGTGTATTACTGATGGACTTGGCATTGTCTGCTATTCACGTCTACCACCAAAACATAAAAGTGCTGGTTTAGGTAGGGTGACCTCAGTAACTCAGAACAAGTGAGGACAAAAACAAAACCAAAAAACAAGAAAACCAACAGATTTCCCAAGATCAGTATACATTAAAAAAAAAAAAAAAAGTATATCAAGATGCGGGATATTATTTCTGTAAAACTGGATGGTGGTTGGAATTTGCTGATAATTTCTAGTTTTACTAGATGAGGTCTAGTAATGCCTGAAATGTAAAAAACAAAACAAAACAAAAATAATAATAATTAAAAAAAATAAATTTTAAAAATTATTTATAAATAACAACAGTTACTCCACATTGCCTTTCTGTTCATGGCTGCCTCCCCAGCTGGTTCGTTTCTGATGGAGGAAATGTTTAGACCAAACTCTGATAAAGCTGGAGGAGCAGAAACACAGCCATCAGGATGTCAGAATAACCATCTTTTATTTAAATATCTTCATCTTGGTTGTTCTTCATTTATTGCTATACATTTGTATGTGAACTGGCAGCTGTCTTCTTGGCGGCGTTTCCTGAACAGGGACTCATGAGGGACAAATGAGAGACACAAAAGATATCTCAAGTTCAAGTTCTTTTGTTAATATATGCATGACAATTACAGAGAAAAACAGTAGCTTGCAATAAAAATCTTTAGTCTCAGGCTTCCTCCAACAATGCTAATAATTACTATGTTGTTTTAATTGTTGTTTTTGTTTGATAATTTTGTTTATATTATCAGCATGTATGGAGAGTGTTTGACTATTTAGTTCTGAACATATAAAATAAAAAGGTGTGAGAGATGGAGAGACTCACCTCTTTACCCACCACTTCTTGCATTTCTGATTAAAAGACAACAAAGATTTAATTAGTACATCCTAAAAATGTTAGAATATATGATTTCTGTTACTCAGTGTTTAGTTTAAGTCATATACCTTGTTTTTCCATTCTTCTGATAAGTTTGGGATATCTCTCAAACTTGACGTAGTGATAACTCTTGTACTCCAGACTGACGTTATCGCAGACCTTGAACCTTCCCACACCTCCATAAGTCTCCTGGTCCACTGCTGCGGCTATGTAGCTGGTGAATGGACACGCACAAGATTTCTCACACATGCATGTATGTTGGAAAGATCAAAAAGTAACACAAGATCAACTACTGTATGTCTTGGTTGATAAAATCAGGACATTTTCTGAATAGATACACACACATATGGCTTTCTGTAGGCCTGTTACTGACCAAACTGGTACAGCTTTTACACTGCTGTTTAAACCAAGACCAAGTCTAGGCTTAAAATCCAGCAGCATCTCACATGTTATCCAGGGTGTCTGAATTTAATGCTTTATAAGACCATATTAAAATTATTAAAACCAAATTCAAGACTGATTTTTGGAAAAATTGCCTTTTTTCTTATTCAAGCATTGCAGGTAAATAGAAGTACATATGTAGTCCTGTGCAGAGGTAGATTTTACACAGGAACATGGTCATTTGAGTGAGTTAGACTAATCTACACTTTACCAACAAATAAGTGCAAGAATAAAGTTAAAAAACGAACAAAAAAACAATACCAGGTTCAGTGGCACGTTTAAAGATTTGTTACATCATAAATGTGGACTTTCACACAGAAAAGCTCGACTCAGTTGGACAACAGATAAATAAAGTAAGATCAAATGTTTGTGGCAATTAAGACCTCAAAAATAAAAAATAAAACTATTTAAAGACTTAAGGCCAATTTATAAAATTGATTTTTTGCATTTTAAGACATTTAAAGACACGCTGTTATCGATAGCTGTCCTGCTCAAAAAAGCCTTCATGTACAGCAAGTTAACCCAAACTGCACTTTTAAAAACATGTACGTTTTGACATGACACTGCACATCATCCACTCATGTGTCTCAATACATCATACTGACCCTTACCCAAGCAGGTGGCAGTAGATGGAGCTGAGGGGGCTTTTCTTCCTCATCTCATCCTGTTGGACAAGAACACAGAGCACAGTGAGCACAGAGATGCAGCAGCACCTTAAACACAACTGTGGCACTGGTCTTAACAGCAATAATTAAAACCTTGATTCAGTCAGGGGCATCAGTGGCTGAGTGGATAAAGCAGGTGCCCTATGAATAAAAGCATTGTCCTTGCCACAGTGGCCTCAGGTTCAACTCCCACTCAGGGCCCTTTGCTGCATGTTGTCCCCACTCTCTCTCCACCTTTCATGCTATTGATCTGTCCTGTCTAATAAAGGCTAATCTTATCATTTACACCTGTGTTTTTGCGACTGACATGTCTTAATGTCCTCTCTTCAAAAGTCCAATTGAGTAGCTTTTCCATATTGTTGCCATTAATCATTAGTGACTGCGTTAATTTAAAATGTCTGCTGCAGAAAATGTCTAAGTGAAGTACTTCAGAATTGTAAATATATTTATTCCCCTAGTAGTTTACACATGTAAAGAGCATCATATAAGCAGTACATTTCTGAGATGTGATAGAGATTTCTATCCAAAAATATCAGGTGATGTGATATTGAATTTGCCCTCTAGAGAGCAGCAAAGAGCTTTGCTGTGAGTAAATTGAAGCTTTTCAATAATGAAGGTCCATGGGGTTCTCTTAATGTGTCATTCTAAAGGACACCTAATTATGCAAGCCTAACTGCACATCAATGTGAGTGGGGTGTTTTTATGTATGCACGGACTGTTTTTTTACTTGAGTGACGGTCTATCTTGTTTTGCATTATTTTGTGTTGTTTGTATCCATCCCTCACTGTGTGTTTGTGTTTACCTCAAAAAGACATCTATTTGCAAAAGCAAAAGGTGCAGTGGGAGAGCATCATCGGCCTGGAAGACACAAAGCGATTAGTCAAAGAGGCCGTCATCTGTCCCATTAAGGTGCTGCCGCTGCCTGGGCACACTGGTATTTCAACACCGGTCGCCCTGCTTCGATTCTGAATACATCTCCTTTAAAGGGCTTAAAGAGAAGGAGGGCAGCAGGGTCAGACCCGTCTGTTAGGCTGACATTAAATCTATATCTGGGATAATATGGTAACACACACCCACACAGACAGACAGGGACAAAGGAACATCGCAGGGTGGATATATAGTAAACACGCAGGCTGCAAGAACTACACACATACGCTATGATATGCACGCATTCACACACTTGCATTTCTTTGCACACACACATAAGAATTAAGGAAACACACACACTTCTATCATCATCAACGGGGCCTCTCATGGATATGATGACAACAAATCAGGTTGTCTGCATCCTCTTGACATTTACAGACGGAGATGAGGACTGATGGGTCTATCCTTTGTTCTGCTGGCCTGTTTTATTGAATAACACCATCTGTTCACGCTGCATCCTTCCACCTGCCCACAGTCCCTAACCTCATCTCTATTTCATTAACTCTCTGGAGTATATAAGGTCAGTTTTGTGATTTCACTCAGCTTGTGTTTACCAGGCAAAATTACCCCTTATGTTTATTTTGCTTTCTTTGCACAACAACGGCCCCTGTGATGGATTACTCAATGCAGGCAAGTTTGTCAGTTTTTATCAGCAGTAACTTAAAATAACTCACTAAGAGCTGACAGCAAACATAAAATTAATATTTAAAGTAAAAAAGAGAGCGCAGGAGTGAAACTTAACTAGCTCAGAAAGTACAGAGAGCTGAATACACAGACTTTAAATACGTCTTTTCTGTTGTCTTCTGCAGAGGTAAGTTGAGTCTTGTAACACGCTGGTTTCAGGGGGAGAATGTGGGGTCATCTGAGGTTGGATGCATTTGGTGAGTCACTGATATCTGCTTTGAAGCGGTTAGGCACACTTCTGACCCTAATTCAGAGATGGTTTCTATCTGGCACTGCTCAGTATGGCTTGGTTATTTTTTTTCCACAGACTCTGTACATGGGATGTGCACAACTGAGCTACTGGGCACCCCGTGGCTTGGCTCTTCTAAACTGATAATGGAAATACAAGTCAGTGTGCAATTGTTTGACCTGGCATGGCCAAAAGCGGCAATGGAAAACGGGAACGATCTGAATTTGAGGGGGTATGCTGCTGGACCTGCTTTATATGAAGAGTGTGCCTAGATAATTTTTACAATGTTGTGCTGTTTAAATAAAATTTATTTTATTTTTAATTTGGTGTCCATGTATTCCGCAGAAAGTCAAACATGTTTTCAGTGGGTGTTGGGAAAACATGTGACCCCGCCCTGGATAAGCGAGTGAAAATGGATGCGTGAATTTTCACTTGATGTGTATGCATTAATAAGTAATAATAAACCAGGCTTGAACAATTTTCCTTCGAAAACATTTATTTTTTCATGGCACTGTCAGTTTTTATCTTTACCTTACAGTAAATTGCACATCCTCTCATCAACATTTCAGGTACAGCAATACCTTTTTTATGTTCTGCCATTCGTCCACAAGACCACACTGCTACTGATGCTGCTGTATATAGACCAAATAACTCCAGTTTGGGTAATTATACTATAATTTCCCACCCACAGAATCCCTATATGATTCTTTGTGGTTTCAGGCATCAGTCTGAAAATAGGCATGTGTCTTTTGAAAGGGTAAAAACTGGAAGGTTGTTGATTCAGAAGCAGTGATTTGCTTGTACAGTACAATTCCAAGTTAAACTAATATCATTTCCAAAAGCTTTGATTTTCTGCAATTTCTTCTCCTCATTACACTGTACTGCAATGTTGAAGTGTAGAGGACAAGGCCCATGGATACCGTTTTGTTTTTGCCCTGTTGGGCTAGTGCAAAGTTCCAGACAATGAACGGAGGCTGAGGACACTATAGCCAAGTGGTCTCAACTAGTCACAGCATGTTATTATTCAAGTTTATCTCTACAACTGAACTTTCAAAATGATTGTGCTGAATCTATTAAGCTCAGAAAACTTTAATCTGTTCTGAATATTGGAAACGGTTTCAGTACTCATTTTCCACAGTATCGATACATTAGTACTGGTTGTACTTTCTCACTCTCTCTTACTGTTAAAACGTTGTTGCTGTCATCGTATACCCTATTTACATAAATATTTTATTAATGAGAAAAATAATACTTGTATGCCCTCACTGCCAGTTTTTTTCTCCATGGTGTTGAATATCTTTTTTTTTTCTGGGCATTAAAGCAATAGCATTAAAGTAAGAAATTCCAGCATTATAACAACACGCTTCATCAGATACAGTTTTAAAGTCCAATTTTACAAATTTAATCCATCCCATTAAATAAATGGATTAAATGTGTACAATTATAGTATATCACTATTTTCTAAGCCAAATAGGAAATGCACAATCATCCCTAATTTTCCAAAGACATATCTGTTGGTGTTTTACAATATGCGGAGTAAATTTACTGCTTTACAGTTTGAAAAAATATCACAGGGTGCCAACTGTTATTGAACTTAATGGATAACCTTCTATCCAAGTTACAAGAGAGAAAAAAGGACCAAACCCGTACACATTAAGCCTCAAAAAGTTTGAGTTTTGAGAAGAAATGTAAAAATTGCAGTCTGTTGTTGCACAGTAACTCTGATGCAGTCAAGCACACATCATGACAGAGTGTCTAGAATCGTTAAAGCACTGCTGTCTCTGAGCTGGTATAAACCTGACCATGACTCAAACTGAGACAGAAAAATGATCCACATTGCACACACATCATCCAGGCAGTACTCTTTCACTATATCCCCGCAGGTTTTTGACATTTTCAAAAATATATATCATAAACAGATCATCAACCATGAGTGAGGGAATAGAGCCAAAAGTCAACAGAG
The DNA here is from genome assembly GCF_008729295.1 of Plectropomus leopardus. Taxonomy (NCBI): domain Eukaryota; kingdom Metazoa; phylum Chordata; class Actinopteri; order Perciformes; family Serranidae; genus Plectropomus; species Plectropomus leopardus. The sequence goes on from NC_056482.1 coordinate 20,151,119, forward strand.
GCTTGAACTTTGGAGTAAATTCGCTTCTTGATGCTGGTTTCTGCAATTGGTTTAATTAAGTTAGATCCTCATTTACTGAGAATCCACATGCATAGGAATATGACATGGGTATTTACTAAGAAAATAGTGTGCTTTGGCTTTACATGATATGTTTTGAATTTGTCTTACAAGCCAAATTAAGCATTGCATATTTGTTTTGAAAGTTATTCCTTGGTTTGTGACTTTGCTATCCTTTTTTCGTTTTTAATCACAGCTTCTGAATTTTTGGATCAATGCTTATTTTAAGAAATGATTGATTGCTAGAGAGTTTATACTCAACAGCCTGGTTTCAGATATTATCTCACTATAGCCAGAATAAGAATCTCAAATTTGGCAAACTACTTGCAAAAAAGGTCTTTGGGGCTCCAGACTTTAGGCCAGATCTTAAAAAAAACCTACTGGAGACCTCACAGACTACATAGGCAGTTTGAGCTCTCAGAGGAATGCTTATTTTGTAACGTAAGATTCCGAGTATCACAGAGGGACTCGTGCAGTGGTGCAGCCTTTATGAAGTCGGTGGTAAATGTTGCACTGTTCTTTATGCAGTCTGATGTCACAAGATAAAGCGAATGGAACTCTAGCACTTTATTTTTTGACTTGACAAAAGGCAAGAACTTGAATGTAGTGTACTGATGCAAATTTAGATTGTCAACAATTCCAGGTAAAAGTATTTGAACTTGAATAGCGTAGTATGGAATATCCCCCGTGCTAGATGTTAGTGGTCAGATGCTTACTGTTCCTCTGCGGGCATCCAAGCCTCAGAAAACCCCGGCCTCTGTAAGTAGTGTACCCGCCTCGAGCAGCATACCCTTGACATACACACGTATGGAGTAGAACAATGTGATGAAGTCCTGAGTGCTGAACAGGGTGTCTGCCAGAGCGAATCCAAGCGTGGAGGGGATGAAGCCTCTGCCGTACTCCACCATCCACGTGCCAGCGCTCCATTGGACTGATGTAGCCTCACCTACACCATGTACGATGGAGTCACCTGTGGGGATAATGATTTGTTATGATGCAAAGCTTTACACTGAAACTTGCACTGTTTTTGGTTTTTGAAAGGAGACATAATTTCGTTTTTGTGTTATGGAAGTGCATAATGCAGATGAAAAATAGTCTTAAGTCTGAATAAAAAATAAATAAATAAAACACTACGTATATCTGTCATTCAGAGAAGTTCACCACATAAATTTAGGATAGAGAGAAAAACATTAACTCACAAACAAAATATACATACATATAAAAATGTGTTAAGGTATTACCTGGGTAGTATATTTCACTCTTGGTCGTCCCCTCCTTCCACTGTCTGAAGGTCCCGGATATGATGGTGTCAGAAATTTCGGCCCAGTACCGACCTGACAGCAGAAGAGAGAAGACTTTTCTGTTGCTAGGGGACTAGCTTTGGTCCCCGTTTATTTCCTGTCAGCTACCAAGGTTGCTAGTAGTAGCATTGTCGTCCTCCTCAATATAATTTAAGTATTTTAAGAATGGATAATACATTCGTTTTATTTTGATAATTGTTTCCTCTAAAGAAACCTTTTAATTTAGCAATTTAGTACGACAAAATCACAGCATGACAAACAGACAGACTTTCAGCCCCCTTCATTCCTCACCTGAGTGTCCTCCTGTGTCCACTGCAGTACCAAACAGCAGCAGGTACTCTGTGAGTGAGGCGTGGAGGACGCACATGGAGCCCATCCACCCTCCGGCGTTCACAAACACCCACTGCAAGTCCTCATCTGGCAGGATATGGCCAGGATACCTAGTTTAGGAACACTTAGTTAGCTGTTTTTTTTTTAAGCTCACAACACTACTTACCACCGTAAAAAATGACTTTAACACAAATTCACAACAGAAAGAGGAATGAAAAACTACCTAGGAGGAGTGATTGATGATAATTATGAAATTATGAAGGGCAGTATCCACTATTTACTGACTTTATTTAGACTAAATCATTACTGGCTTCATCGGGAGAAAAAAAGAAAAACAAATAATTAGATGTAGTTTTCCTGCAAGGCAGAATAGCTAAGGGTCTGTTATATATGAGGAGGGATGCAGTGGTGCATTAAAAAAGTGAGGTATGTCAAATATTTTTGAGCACTTGGGGGAACTTATGTTTCTTATTTTGACTTAGTGGAGGGGCATACAAATTTAAGTGGCTGTATCTATTTTTTTGATTTTTAAGAAATTATCATTATATTTTATAATTATCTGACAATCCCTGGACTCATCATGCGGGACAAACACTTCAGTCAGAAAAAAACAAACAAAAATCTGAGTTTAAAATTGTGATATTTCATAAATATCACTTTATTCTACATGTCTCATTTAAAATTTTGCCATAAAACCCAAAATAGTTTAGACAAATTAACCAGCACGCAGGACAAGAGTGAAAAACTGGGGCTTTTTTTTGTCAACTCCTGGATTTCTTCCTCAACTTTAACTCTCAAACATCAAAGAGTGTATGGTGAAAGGGTGGTCATGCATTTCCCCGTCACTCAAGGAGAAAACATTAATATCAGGGTATTTAGAAATCCCGAAGCTATGTTTTTGAAATCTGTCATAAATACAGGCGCACCTCTTTCTATTAAACTCACTTACTGTAGTGCACAGCACGCACCACCTGAGCTGTCTCCGTGCTCTACTGGGGGGGTATACTATGAAGCCAGATTAGTGCCTTAGCAGGGTCTGTTGAGTCTAAAGCCAGGGATTCATGTACTACGAAGTGGCTCTTTTTTAACCTGACTGGCTTTAAAACCACAGATCACGTTTTACAATAACAGGTCACTATGTTTTTAATCAGGATTATGTTGTTTTCACATTAAATGTGATATAATTCCTTCAAATCATATCATACCGTTACCACTACTTATGTTTAGGATATGCTTCTTTCTGATTTGCTAAAGTCTGTTTTTACACAGCTGGTATATTAGAGCTGATACATTAGTCTGTACAATTTTACATACAAGCAACCAGATATGTCCCGGTTGTATATCTGTTTAAAATAACATTGAACTAGTTACAGCTTTCATACTAGTAAGTTTCTGAATGGATTTCTGATGCAAAATATTGCAGTTGTTTACCTCTTCCTGAGCTCCACCACCACTTTGGAGAAGGCCTGCTCATGGTCCTGTCCTGAAAACAGACATTTACGGCTTATGGAAGGCAGGGAGGAGGGCTATTTGAACTACAAACAAGGGTGCATTCCTGCTTTAAGGTGCATTTGTGTAAACTGCCGATTGGTATTGTTATAATTTAAATGAGAAACTCCTCATTAGCAAACTCACCTGCGTACTGTTTGGCTAATTTGGCGACGTCTTCCTTGTTGAAAACGTACTGTTTGGTGGCCATCCAATGCCGCAGCAGCAGCACGGCGAGGACGGTGACTGCGGCGAACAGGAACAGTCTTAAACACGTTTTAACTACAGACATGGTTGAAACAGACAGACACACAGCAGCAAATGTGACTATACGTGCACACAGAGGCGGACAGGCTGTTTCAAACACGCCATGGGGAGAGGAGTAGTGGAGCAAAGGCAACAGACTGCTTCTTCCTGGTCAGGTGGGGGCGGGAACGGCGGGAAGTCACAGTTCAGCCAATCAGGTGACGAGTCGACAGCAACTTCAGGGTTGCCAGCACATTGCAAAATCCCCCTTTTGATTGTTTTTAATTATTTTGCATATTCACATAAAAGTAGTCTCCACAAATACATTTTTAAAAGGATGCATTTAAAGTAAACCTTTTAAATTCATGTTATTTCTTTTTGTTGTTGTTTTTACCCTATTTTTTGTCTTTTTTAAAGGTTTGTCAGTATACGTAGTTTTGTCCGAAAGAGCACGTTTTGGTTGCCTTTTAAAAAACAGGAAGTGGGCCGAGGGGTTTTGTGAGCAGCAGATCTCTAAGCTAGCTGTTAACTAAAGTTCACAAGGACTTTATGATTCCGTTATTTAACACCGGAGAGAGGACAGTTGTCAAACAGCATCGACCAACATGAGCGGCATAAAAGAAGTCAGTTTTGATCCAAAAGGTAGGAGCTTTGTGAACAAACGCGAGTTAAAGGGTAATTTCACTCATCCAGGAGCTGTAGAAGACGTTGTTTACATCTGTGCAGAAAAGTAATCCAAAACTCCATATGAAATACAGTAGTTTTACATTTCCTTGCTAAACGCCAAATCCACACAAACAGACCGACTACGAATAAACACTTTTGCATTTCGCATAGATTGTTAATACTGCGGATCACCTCTGTCAGTTTACTGTTCCTCTGTAAGTAACGTTGCATAACTTCAGTGCATCACATTTGTAATCAAGGATGACCACTTATTAGAGCAGATCTACCCAACCAAAGTCAATTGTGTATAATCCGAATTTATAAGTGGCTCCTAGTAATTTTTAAAATTTCTTTAATGATATTCTACCCTGAGGCTGTTTTTTTCCGACACTAGAGAAAGCATTAAATTAACATATTTTTCAATGGAGAATTGAATTCCCATGTAAAAGAAGACTATAGTTTCACTGTCAATACATGTTATGTCAAAACACTCAGTCCATTCAGGCATATCTTTCTGCATTGACAGAGTGCTTGTTGCTTAACAGTAGCCTCCACACAGACATGTAGTCTCATGACTTTATTCCTGATGTTTTACTGCTGCAAGTTGCAGCCACAGTAAACAGTCCCTTTAACACAGAGCTACAATAAATCTGTGCCTGGATGCTTCTGGATTTGTTGCAGTGTTGTGTTGTTTATGTGTAATAACTAGAACACACAGTGTTAGTTGTTGCCATGCTTGACAGCATTCAACAAGACACATCAACAATTTCCTCTAGTTACTAACAATAATAAAAACAATATAATAACCTTTTAAAACAGAGTTCAAAACAAAACAGAGGCAGTGAAACCCCAGAGGCAAAATAACAGCAGAAGCCAAACAATAATGCCAAACTAAGGCCAGACAAAAATTAAGGTATAATTAAACAAGTGTTTAGGGGCAGAATATGTCAGAAAAAGTAACAGTAACAAAATAAAAGCAGTAAAAACAGAATATTAATAATAATAAGAAGAATGATCAGGACAGAACAAAACGATAAACTAAAAAGCTTTATCTCCTCAGGCAGGTTGTTCCAAAGCCAAGAGGCGCTGATAGCAAAAACACAATTACCAGACAGACAGAGCAGACAAGCTTTAAAGGTGATTTGTAAAATCAATTCTACAATGAACTGGGAGCCAGTGTAGAGAAGCCAGGATTGGGGTGATGTGATGTTGCTGCTGCATTTTTGAAGTAGCTGGAGACGGTACTCTGGAGAATATTTTTTGGATGATGCCAGAGAGGAGGGAATTACAATAGTTAGCCTGGAGAAGATGAATGTATGAATTTCCAGGTCAGAGTACATATGAACAATAAAGTACATATATGCAGAATAAAACTGACTAATTAACCAGGTTGACTTCTGTGGACATGCATATGACTAAATTCCAATGTTGCTCACTTTTTTTGGGTACTGAGAGAACCAGCCCTCTCTGTTATTACATTGCCTTGTCTTATATCTCCAAAACCCTTCAGAGCACCAGCACCTGCGTTATAACCCTCTGCGGGACACCTGGGTGCTGGTATCAGCCCACCGCATGAAGAGACCCTGGGCAGGTCAGGTGGAAAAACCACCCGAGGAACACATAGTGAGACATGACCCTCGCAACCCACTCTGTCCCGGGAACACACGTGCAAATGGAGAGGTAAGAACAAGACATTAAGACATTAATTCAATAGATTCAATAGACTAGAACTGATAGGATGATGGCAAGCATTAAACCATGACTCAGTGTTTTAAACATCCTTTTAGAAACCAATAATTATGTCATTGATGTGTTATCCATATGTCTCTACAGTCAAGGGGTTTCTATGTAGTTAGTCACGATTAATTCTGTAATGAACAGTTTCACAAAACACATATTCATTTACCTATAATTTTTAATGCAGGGGTCAATTTTGATATCTGAACACCTGCAGCTACCAAACATACAGTATGCCAATTATACATGGTATTTTCTTTTTTCCCCCTTCTATTTTCTGATATCTCTGTCTGTCTGTTTTTCTCCAGGTAAATGCAGACTATGAAAGCACTTATCTTTTTGAAAACGACTTCCCTGCTCTTCAGCCAGATGCTCCAGATCCTGGTGAGTGCCATTTCGGAGGCTCTAAAAATACTAATTGTATGGCATAATAGAACATATTTAAGCAATCAGTTGCAATTAGGCTATAGTGCATTAAACATTTGTTCAACTGTTTCCAGTGAAGGAAATCTGCATAATCTACTTTCACGTGGTTCTTGTCCTGTTGAGTGAAGTGCAAAATGCACTGAAATTTGCAGTTATTCTACATACATCTTACGTACAAAACACTTTTTTGCAATAATTTCATGGCACAACAAACTGTTCAATCAGGCCTAATTTTGGCAGGTGGATGAATATCCTTGGGCCAAAAACGAAAAAAAAAAAAAAATTAATTGTCGAAAAAAAAAATTGCTGTTGTGTTCTTCAGGTTTGGATCAACATCCACTGTTCCAGTCTAAAGCTGCCAGGGGCATCTGGTAAGAACAAAGCTTCATGTCACACAGCGCAGAATTAATCAATGTCTGATGTCTTACTGTGAAGGTTTTGGCATTTATGTAAAGCCTTTGTATTTGTTGTTATTATTATTTAAAATTATACACCCTATGTGTTATTTATTGAAACATAAGGACCAGGAGATCTGTTATAATACATCAAACAGCAGCATTTATGTTTCATATTGTACCTTCTGCTTTACCAATAAACGACATAAAAATACAGTGTTAGAAAGAGATGATTATTAAACACACACATAATCTAAATTAACATGTGTTTAGAATTTAATCAAGGATGCATCTTAATCAGTGTTCCTTTTAAATAATTATAATGCATTCGAATTTATGACTAATTAAAACTGAACTGATGAGTGCAATCAGAGAAATCACGCTGAGGCAGCTTTCATTCGTTGTTGTGATCATCAAGAGCATAATCAGCTATTAGGAGAAGGTAATTCTGGTAATCAACTCACGGCATGCCACTTGTTTTCAGGAAATGTTGAACTGTGCAAAATAAAATCACAAATTCATGTCCTCCATACACACAGAATATTAACATGCGTGTTTCTTCTCTGGCACCACCAGATGGGGATGTTTCCTAACTGCTTTATGTTATAGGAACTGGATGCTTGAATGTTGTGATGACAGATATTCCACTGATATGCACCTCAGACCGTGTGTTTGACAAAAGGGAATGAGAGCCAGATCTTGCTTTTTCCTGGGAGTTTGTTTTATTCAGTCCTTTTATCCAGTTAACCTATTCAAACTTTAAATATTTTGACTGTAAAATGGATTAGAACATTATGATGGAAGTATATGATGGCCATTCACATGTTTAATTATGTCCCATAAGTTGTTGCAGTAATTTTGTGGTTGATACGGTGACCATTTTTGTGCTAAATTTAAATTTAATTTAGGAGGTTTGCTAGGGCTCCCTTACATACACAATATATAGTATGTGATTACCATATCCACAGAAAGCTAAGTAGCACAAAACCTTTGCTAATTAAGTTTTCATTCTCTTGAAGCTTGACCTCACATGGATCTTACTGTGAAATTGATCAGTAAGTGAAGTTTCAAGTACATATACAATCTATTCCCAGTTCGCATCATATGAAAGGTATGTGGTCGTCAGTGTTCAGATGACAGGGTTTGTGTCTTTAAAGACTTTCCTGAACAATCTCGCATTTCGGGAATACTTTTGATGAGTTTGCCTGACAGTAGAGTTACACAACGACTGAATAATAGATTAAATCAAAACACTGTACTGCTTTGGCTGGTTGAAAACTGAACTTGGTGTTTGAATCCCATGTGATGGCAGTTGCAGGGGCTGTCAGTTTTTTTCTTGCCACATGCACTCAGAGTAATGAAGCACCGAAACAGCACTGACTGACGTGTTGCGTTGTCTCTGTATCGATTGTTACATTTCAGGGTATTTTTCTCCCCAGATTCAGTCCTTGTGAGTTCATGGGCTTTTTCTCATCATGAAGTAGCAGTTGTTGTACAGTTTTTCTTGTTTGTGGTGCGCTGAGTCCACACAGTCTTGTGGTAGTGTTAAAGAAAGAGGAGCTTGGAAGCTGGACTTGTGTTTTCTGCCCTGCAGCAACATTCAGAGAGCCAATTAGAGGGATAACAAAATAGGAAATGGGATTTGGGGGATTTGTGTTATGGGAGACAAAAGAGAGATGAGGTGAGGGAAAAGGTGAGAAAATTCCTAATGACTTATCGAATCATCCCTTCTCAGTCAAACCTTCCCCCTCAGCAGAATGATCCTAAATCTCACAACAAAAGACTTGGTAACACTTTATTTTACAGGCCTGTAATAGTGTCCTTATATCCTAGAACTGAATTGTTATGTAACTGTAATTTCTAAGGATGCTTCCTGGATATGGCTTTACAATTTGATACAAATAATTGGGGAAATTAAGTTAAGTAGGTACATGTTACATTGAAGTTCTTGAAATTCACTGAAGTAAAACTGTTCTTTCAAGGATATTTCTCTGAAAATCAACAACTGTCTTTAAACTGCACCTAACCATAGACTGTATTGGGACATTGCAAGATGTTACATTCTTATACTGTATAGACATAGAGTAATTATAAGAAAATAAAAGAATCTATCTATATAAAATAAAAAAAGATTAAAAATAAAAAATATCAGAAAGAGATATGTTAATTAATAAATAGAAATATAAAAACACGTGCACAAGAAATATAAGAAATGTGTTTAAATATGTGTATTGTGCTACATTGCATTTTAGGATCATACACTGTATAAAAAAAATGTCAACCATTTTTTGGTGGACTTTTGTGAATTTTAGCTGTCGCTATTTTGGAGTCAAACATGACTATGTTCATGCATACCGGAGGCTGATATTGTAAAGGAGCAAGGGGTCGATCAATGACTTGCAGACAGCTTGTCACTTAAAGTGACCACCCTTAATTACGTTTAACTTTAGGCCTAAATAAATCGTAAAGGGGTGAGTAACATAAAACATAAAACATACATACATAACATACATACACAACATAAAAATTCACCCCCCATACAGTTGTCCTGAACAGGGATATTAGCTATGAAGACCAACACCATTTTTCGTACACGAGTTAGGTATTTAACATGGGTGTCAGCCTCAAGTGGCCAGTCAGTAATCATACCTAGTACTCTCTATATGTACTGCTCAGAACAGAGAGCACTGTTATCCGTATCGTGACCAAAATTGCATAGTTCTTGGTTTCTAAAAAACCTCAGTTATTAAGAAATCAGTCTTTAAGATATTATTCAACCCACACTGATAAGACAAATAAAGCATCTCACAAAAGCCATAGAAGAAATAGGCATGCAAACTTCAGCACTAACCAGGAAACGCATTTCTCTTTCAATAGAATGCTCGAGGATACTTTGAATGCAAGTCTGAACCAATCAATTAACATCAAATAAATCCAAATCCAGTGCAACATTGTGTTATACACTTTTAGTGCTTGTGGGAGGTCCAAACACCCCACACACAAGCACAAACACATACACTGGTATGCTTGCAGTTCCTACGATATTCATGAACAATTCATAAATACGACCATTCAGTTTTGCTCAGAGCATAAACACCAAAGTCATGTTCAATTATTGATCATGTACTAGCTGCCCGTGCCCTGAGAAGAGCCTGTCTGTTGAAAGAAATTTCATTTTTTCTGACTCTGACAATCGAGCTGGTTTCCCCGGAGTACCATAGGCAAGACTGAAAGCAAATATACACACGAGGACATGGATTAAATACACACGCTTCTAAACTCCATAAAAAGTTGTTAAAACATAATTACACCCTGGTGCTGTGTTTTTTCAGTTTGTCATGCTTGCCTTCAACAGAATTCAACACAAAATGTTCAGATATCATAGTGGATATCATGGATATCATAAAACACGTAACGCTGTAAATAAATAGCACTACAATTGAAAAAGTGAATATTATTGCTTGCAATTCAAAATAAAATGTGTTTTTTTACAAACTTAACATGTTCACGAGTCAGTTACGGTCCATTCAGGATGGACCCGTGACCCACTTTTTGGACCGCGACCCACCATTTGGGAAGCACTCAGCTAGACAACAAGTTTTTTTTGTTTGTTTGTTTGTTTTGTTTTTTACTCTAATACCGTTATATAGGCTACCATATATTGTCTAAGCCAATAGGGAAGACATGTAGCTGTTTTTGAGAAGGTCTCTGGCAAGTGCAGATCAGTAATTAAATAGTACTCAGCACTGGATTTTATACATATGTAGAAAACAGTCTTACATATTATCACTTGTACTTTTATTAACCAGACTAATCCTAAATACAGTAGATCAAGGCCCTTTTTGTTGCATTTTATGGAAAACATTGGGAAGACAAAAGCCTTACATCCATCACTTACTAACCACAACCAGAACAATAACAAAAAACATCACAATAAATAATAAACTTAAAAAAACAGAGCCAAAGAGAAAGAAAAGACAGATTTTGAGGTGAACTAAAAAAAAAAGAAAGAAAATATTTTCTTCCCTGTTTTAACACCTATCATTGGTGTAGTGAGAGAAATGTAGTTTTGATGCTATTGTCAAGGTTTTCATCTCTTTCTCAGTAAGGTCATGTGTTTCCATCCCTGGTCTGACATCACCCTTCCTCTTATGAAAAAACAAGAGATTGTAAAGGTGATTGACAAGTGGGCAGAGCTCGTTGAAGAACTAGGCACCAAGTACCCCTGGGTTCAGGTATGGGGTATATACACACACACACACACACACACACACACACACAGAGAGAAACATTCCACATTATCCATTTCAGCATGCTCAAATGGCCAGTTGTGCATCATTAGCTATTCTCTTTCTACATTCATTTCTACCCATTCCCACTCTGTTAACCTGGATGGAAGTGGATATTGGTAGCTAATGATATCGTTTCTTTTATCAGTGCAAATTAAAATTATTTTCTGATATTGAAAAATCTTTCACAGCGTTCAAGAGCAAGGCGCTGAATCTTGGGATCCATAAAAATTCTCACTAAACAGACAAATAGATACATACATAGCTGCTGTGGGGGAATAGAAACAGTAATATATACCAAATATCAGCACCAAGGACATCACCATTATCCCGATCCCTCCTGTTTTTTGCATCAGCAAGGATTTGCTGTGTTCAAGTCCTGAAACAAAACTTGAGTCCACTTTGACATTTGACTTATGGAGGAAAACAACATTTTCCGTAGCCCAGTGCTGATGTCCAATGTGCCACCAAAGGACCTTTCCCTTTTTCTTCTGTTCTTATCTCTGTAGTTGTGTTGATTGCTTTACCATAGTTTTGTTGCTCTAAATATGAGGAAAAAGGTAACCCTAACTCTGAACTTACTTTTCCTCTTATTTTCTGTCTTTAGATCTTTGAGAATAAAGGAGCTATGATGGGCTGCTCAAATCCACATCCTCACTGTCAGGTAGAAATGCACACATGCACAAACACACAAGGTATTTATTTGCACTGCACGTACACGCAAATGCTGAATCATTGAGTGATTTCAACTACATGAATAAATGGAAAGTCCAGTGAAAGCCCTCTAAGTGAGAATATCAAATTCAGGAACACATGCATACATTAACACACAGCAGCCACTTCTTGAAATTCAACAACTACTTTCAGGGTGCAACATTAACATGGCATAATAAAAATGCTTTTATCACATACAGGCACAATACGTTTTGTGTCGGTTCAATTTGCACATCTGAGATGCTTGCTTTTCAGATTCATTGTCACGATCAGGTTGAACGTGTTGAAAAAGGACTCATTTAAAGTTCTGAGTCAGACAAGTCTCAGCATAAAAGCTGTTAATTGACTCTCCATTCAGAAATGAGCAATAATGGTTTGCTGTGGTCAAATTTTGTTTGTGTCTGCTATTTCTTTTATTTATTTTATGTATAATCGCATCTGCATTTCCTTGTATTTTTATGTTGCTCATTCAGAAAAATGATTCAGACAAAACTAACATAAAGTTATATTTCCTGTCAAGACGTCACTTCGTAGAATGAAGTTGAGAGTGAGCACAATCAGGAGGGAAAATGACAAAAACAGAGGGATTGTCCATATTGGATTTTAAACAGCAATATTGTCAATATGGTAAAAAAATATGTCAGCTATCCAAGCAATTAAAACATGAAGACAGGCCCATCAGAAATGAAAATCCCTGTTTTCAGCCCGAGAGTTATATTGAAGTTGTTGAAAGTCTGTGTATTCAGCTGTACTGCTGAGAAAGTCTGTTTTATGGCTTCAATCATTCTCCCAGTGAGGAAATTTGTCTTAATGAGATGACTTTCTGATTGGTTGGGGAAGCTACTCTTAATGAAGACATAAAATTCAACAGTATTTGCAAAAATAATAAACTATAATGCGACTATTACTGACTGAGGCAATCAGTAAACACATTTAAATGTGAATAAAGGCAGAAAAAAACCCATGGTAAACTCTCGGTTTCAGATGTAGTGAGTATTCTGCAAAAATGTTTCGCAATAAGTTGATATTTCTGGAAAAGTAAACAAAAAAGAAAATAAACTGAATGCCAACACCTCTAAAGCTCACTAATTAACAGGTTACATTTCTGCTAAAAATAACTTTACTCAATTAATCTGTATTAAAATAGCTTCAATAAATCTTACAAAAGTTTTATAAATGTGAAGACATGGGATGTAGAATTGAGTGAGAATGAGGTATTTTTTCTGTTGTTGAATTGTAAATTCTCAAAATAATTTAGATTTTTGTTTTGTTTAATTACTGAATACTTCTTACATTATTTATTTTTAACTTTGTCCCTAACCCCAAAATAGTTGATGTTGGTTCTTTTTTTCCCCTTCATTTTTTTCTCTGTAAAATTGCACTCAAATGTCATTTGGAGTAGCATTTAACATTTTTTAAAAAATCTTAAAAATCTTGTATTAAGCTGTAGAAAACCTGTCATTCTAAAAATGTTACAAGATTCTTTTCAAAATAGTGTCTTAATTAGTGACTGCTGTTCACAAATATAACTGCAGTGTTGCCACCTTCCCTTCCATATTATGTGCATAGAGGAGACTTGAGAAGTCAACCAAGAAAAAAGAAAAGTTGCAAAAGTTTAAAATCTCTGAGGTGAGGAGCTCATTAAAGACATTATTATAACTTAAAAGTTCTGCATCTGACTGCACTGATGAGTTTCTCATCTCTGATTGACCAGCAACATCTCAGATCCTCAGGCTTTTGTATTAAAAGGAACATTCAACTCCCTATATTTGCAACGATATTTGAATCTGTGCTGTTTTCTAAGGCTATGATACACAAATCAACAGCAGAGGGCAGTATGTGACTTCAGAATTACAGATTTAACACACTGTTCCATTAGCTATTTAGTTTTAGCTAGAAAGTTGCTTTAAAATAGTAATAGGAAGATAGAAACACTGTAAAGGAAGAAACTCTCTGATAAAGACAATTTAAAACCCCTAAACTAAATGTATTTAGGTGCCACCAAAGTCTTGTTTGTGCTTGTGTACATGCTATAGATCAAATGAATGTGTTTTGTTTTCATGTGGTCAACTAAAAAAGAATTTCAGCCACAAAATCAAACTGGGATCTGGGCTTTGATGGTGCTTTTTAAAAAGTTTTGTTTTTTCTCCTACAGTCCAGATTTCTCTTTCTTATCACATCAAAGTCCAGGAAAAGAGTAAAGTAAATGTGCGCATGTTCAGCCAGACAACCCCTCCAGGCCAGAGCGCGAGAAGCACAGATCTAAATCTTTGAAGACTAACGAACAGAAAATGTTAATCGTGTTCTACAGGCAGCATTGCCTCTGATAACTTCGGTCTCACAGGGACAAAGTGGTGTGTATCTTTATGTAAGTGGAGGAAGGAAAAAAACTTGTGCCCCTGAAAGACTTTTTACATAAGTAATCCAAACTATTTGCAGTATTAATTCTACACAGTGCTCAGAATGTGTTTGAAAGCATTTGCCTCGCAGAAGCAGATGCTTATTGAGTTCGTATTTTTCTCCCAAAGTGTGTATTTCACTCTGGAAGAGCAACACACGGAAGTTAAAAGGACCGATGGTGTCATAATAGTTGTTTAAGTTATACCCGTTATTTTCAGAAGTTTGTTTTTCTCTCGTGTATTACTTTCCTCGGAGAATCAACAGTTTGCTGCCAGGGAGATGAGAGATTAGTGTACACAAAAACACAGTTGTACAAACAGAGCCGCAGCTACAGATGTTGGCAGGCGTGCAATCATATCCACACACTATTACGCAAGCCCGGGGGGGGGGGCGTGCAGATAGTACTAACACATATAGTTCACACATTAACCTTGTCTGTCTCTTTCTGTCTTTACTGGATCATAACCACAAAGCAGCCTTTAGCTGATATTCAAAAGTCATTAATATTAACGTCACGCTATGCTGGTTTCTGCTCCGATTGCAGTAATTGTGTACAGAATTGCACCAAGGCCAACGGCGAAAACGCCAACAAACATTAATTCCCATCTTTTTTTTTTTTAAGATTAGTTTTATTGGATTTGCTTTGTTACATATTAAGCATTATTCATAAGCCCAGGATGATACAGCTATACAACATGTGCCCTAGAGGCAAGGCCAGCAGGACACTCATAAATTACTACAAAATTAAAAAGAGATGAAGCTCTCTGATCATCAAGAGGACCTTTTTTTTTTTTTTTTTACATTTTCTCTCCATGAAGTTAATGCAGCTTCTTGAAAAGGAGAAATAAAATCCTATGACAGTGTGATTCCTGCACTGCATTATGGGTGAAAAAGTGGAGGAGTGTTTAATCAGAAAACAATTTGCCATGCAGCCTGAAGCAGTGCTCCTTAAAGCAGCAGAGAATGCCTCTGATTATTACTCTGTTCATTCGATGGGATATTATAATTGGAAAACCTACTCTTGGTGAAAAAACATGCTACTTCCAGTAAAACTCGACTTTAATAGGCCTGAAAACTCTCCAAAATGTAAGAGAAAGAGGGCAAAAATACCCTCTGAAAGCAGGTTACATTCATGGCAAGCCTGGACATCATGCGCATATAATAAAAAGAAACCAAAAGAGCTCTGTAAGTTAGGAACAAAACCAGCAATGCTCCTCAGTGCAACAATAACTAATCAATATTCTGGTGAAGGTCTCAATCATCAGATCATGAAGATGTATTGAACACTTGCATTCCTGCATATACTTGTGTGCACTAGTTTGGAAGCTAATTAAATAAACCCATATGTAAATACTTCCTGTTTAAAACTGCAGTAAGTGTTATCTCAGGTAGTGATTCATCATGCAGCAGTGAGTCAGTAGTTACATGTAAGACTCATTTGGCACTCCTTCCCTGTTTTTACATCCATTAAAATACCATAAAGCAAATATAAATAATCCGCATGTCTGTCGTAATGGTCACTGTTATCCATAAAGGGCTTTTTGAGAGTGCATTATAACGCTAATTCCTCAGCCCTAAAAGTGTTTTCTCCAAAGTGTGATTGAAAATGAACTGTAGTGCTCTAACGCAGATGAATGTTTTCCGCAAATCCAATGACGGACTGCATCTCATCTGTTTTAGAGCATCAAACTGTCTGTTTTCTCTAGGGATGTTTACTTTTTTCAATCACGGTTAATACCGGGGGCTCATTTAGAGTAAATACTGTTTGCCGCAGAATGCCAGTGGGTGGCTGATGAGAGGAAAGTTTCAGCAATGTGTTTGTCTCAGTTAGACATCAAAACAGCTGTAAACGGATTTAAACAATGAGGTAACTATTTTGATCAGTGAGTTTGTATCTGTCCATGTGGGCCCTGAGGCAGGCAGACAGTCAGTTCAGGCCAACAGGTCTGAAAGAGCAGGTTACAGACATAACAAGCAACAAGTTATAAATGAGTAACAGGAAACAGACAGGTAATACAAGAACGGGAAAACAAGAGACAACAGCGGCTGAAATTGAGCAATAGATGATCTGGCTGAGGAGACGTGGCTCGTACATGTGCGAGGGATTAATGAGCGAGAGTTGTTCAGGACTATAACTTTTTAAAAACCCAGCTAATCTGCTTCATCAGGACTTTGTGGGTTTGGTTTGGTCAGATTTGATTGACAGTGACCTCACAACAAAGAAACAACCCAACAACCCAAGAACTGTAATTGACTGAGATGTTGCTAAATCATGATTAATACATTATGTGACATCACCTTTTTTCCAAACTGAGCCTCATACACTTCAGACCAGTTACACATACAAAAAATCCCAGCAAAATAACCCTAACTGTTCCAGTTTTGGCAGAAATATTTTCTCTTCATATTTTATACGACCCCAACGCTCACAGTGAGAAGCAGATTGAGAAAATGTGTTTTTCGGGGCCTGTGCATGGAACCTTGCTGTTCGCTGTGATGAAGTACCTCTCTCAATTACATTTTACTGTCTGCAAGTTGATTTTTACACTGTATTGAAATAAATGAAAGCCAGCAGCTGCGGGGGGAAACCCATTTATCAATCTAAAGAGCCCGAATGGGAAAATGAAAGTGAATTTTGAATCTTAGAAATCTTTGCACCTGTGAAACAGTCATTGATTGAACAATATTGATGAATAACCCCATTAAATCAAAAACTTTAATGAGGTCATTTGGAATCAGGGAAGAGGGAAAAAGTGGGAAGATTGCTCATTACCCCTTTAATTTTCAAAACAGATAGTAGTACACACAAATACATAACTGTAAGGTTTTCTAGATCTCTGTTATGTGTCTCTTATCATCTTCCCTCGTCTGCTTCCTGTAAAATTGTAGGTGTGGGCCAGCAGCTTCCTGCCAAATGAGCCAGCTTTGTCAGATCGCTGTCAGAGAGCCTACTATCAGAAACACGGAGAACCGATGCTGCTGCAATACGCCAAACAAGAGGCTGAGAAAAAGGTACAGATGTTCACATATAAACACAAAGGCATTTCCGGTTGAAAAGATCATTTAAAGCTGTCTCTCTGTCTCTCTGGTCTAGATACAGTTTAGTTTAGATGTGTTGCAAATCTGCTGTCCCTCGTTGTAGAGGTCAGACATTAGAAACCAACCTTTAATACATGGCTTACAAGACACACAGAAAATGTCCCTAAATAGAGGATTTCTGCAAAACAGTGACATATTTTACCACCATGAATGCCCTCATTGACTCTCACATCATCAGTCTTCTTCCACCTTTTCCCATCATGCTTCTCTCTTTTCTCTACTTTATCTTTCTCCTTTTCCCCATCAGCAAACTGCCTGTCTGTCAGGCAGTGAAGCGTGTCATTGGACAGCAGAGAGGCTCATTAGCATAATGCTGCGGCACCCATCTTTATCCTGCGTGAATATTAGGAAAACTAACTGTGTGTGTGTGTGTGTGTGTGTGTGTGTGTGAGTGAGTGAGTGAGTGTGAGAGTGATTTTCCAGTCATGTTTGTGGAGCATCATCGGCAGTAACCATGAGAGGCAGGTCTATCAGAGCACTGAGCACATTAAGCCTTATGGCAAACATCTAATTAGAAAGCAGACGTTTGGTGGAAACTGTGAATGAACGCTCTGCAGGAGAATTAAACTTGACAAAGCCATGACTTTGGTGCTTCACAATGGAGCTGTAGAGGGATGGCTTACTTGCTACTTTATTATTTGATACTCCTAATTCGAGGTTATACTCACAGCCAAAATCCATCTTACAGCTGGGTTCACCTGTGTCTATTTAGGGATAAGCAAATCAGATGTGCTACAAATTCAACTTTCCTAACAAGATAAACTTGCAGCCCATTATCGCTTCCACCTTTGCATGGTCTTCTGGGTTTTAGTAGTAATGAGCAGATTGTATTTGTGTGTGTTTATTCATACATCTATTTGAAACCTAATAGAAAGCCCTCATGCCATTACATTTTAGCTTTGAATGGAATGATGTTCAAAAGAAAGTCTTAAAAAACAAGCTGGCAACAATATACTGCCATTATTTCAGTGTTTATATCAGATTTTTTTAGTGACTGAAGTAATCTCAACAAAATGTATTTAAATATCATGTTATGTTTAGTTCCTTACTTTTCAAAGCTTTTAAAGAGACCTAGAAAAAGAAGAAAATACAAACTTTTTTTATACGTTTTTGTTTGTTTAAATTTTTATCTCAAAGCAATAATTTGACATTTTGGGGAAGACGGTTAATACTCTTCTTGCTAAGGGTTTGACTAGATGACAATACCACTACTAATAATAATAGTAATTGTATTTATGTAGCCCTTTTCAAGGTACTCAAACACACCTTGCAAAAGTCAAAAAGATCATAAAATAGAGTACACTAACACTCACACACCATTAATCACAAAAAAATGGAAAGGGGGGGAAACGGCCTCGGCTGTCCGAAGTAACATGTTCAGGGCAAAGCAGTGAGATAACATGAATTTAGGATTGAACAGTGCAACAATATCGTAATAGTATGGTGTAAACCTTTGAATGTTGGGCACATTCACACTTGTGTTCATGACAAAGAAATCAACCAAGCAACCGAGCAACCAACCAAGCAATGAACCAACCAAAAAACAACCAACCAACAAACCAATCATCTTCTATGTTTAATCCGTACTGCCAGGCAACCAGGGAAAGTTCCACCTATCGGCTGAGTTAATCAACTAATCAAACACCATTTTAAGTTCATATCATACTAGGTTCACAACTATATAACTAGCATCCATGCAATGAAATGTAACCAGAACAAAAATATTATTTTCACAACAAATCTGGAACAAACCGTCAGCCATTATTTTAGGCTGATTAACCATGACACAAAAAGCTGAAATCCACTTGGGTTCTGTCTCAAGAGGAGGGTCTTTTTAGTCTTCTGCACTTGAATCAAAGCTGATTCAGTTGAGAGACTAAAAGAAAAGTATGTCATTCCTCTTCAAAAAAAGTTGGAGAGGGAGAATGGACTTGGTGATAAAGTAAAAAATTAACCAACAGAGTTTTGAGCACAAAGTAAGGCGGAGGCAGAAGATGAGGAACAAAAGGAGGAGACAAAAGAGTGGAAGGAGACGAGTAAAGGCAGAAACAGAGATTTACTGGAAGTAAGAAGGAAAGAAAATTTAGACAGCCACTGATTCATTCAGGGAATGCACGGATACCTGTTCCACTGGGAGTGTGTGTGTGTGTGTGTGTGTGTGAGAGTGTGTGTGTGAGAGAGAGAGAGAGAGAGAGAGAGAGAGAGAGAGAGAGAGAGAAAGATGGGATGGGATAGGATAGCATTAAGGTTTAGAGAAGAGAAGGCACTTGAATCTCCTAGACAGCTGCTCATGGGGACTGACCTTTATAAAATCAGAGTGGAAGCACAAGTGTGTGTGTGTGTGTGTGTGTGTGTGTGTGTGTGTGTGTGTGTGTGCGCTTGGAAGAATGCCTTAAACTACTCAGTCTTGCCTACTAGTGTGTGTGTGTGTTTGTCTCTATTTTTTTTTTTTTTTTTTTTTGCTCCTGTCTCTCTGACCCAGGGTTAGGACCGCAAATTGGCACACTGCAGTGTTTGGAGGAGTCTGAATTGGGGTTCGGCTCCTCAGTGACACACTCGACTTTGAAACAAAAACTTTCTGAGCTAATTGAATAAAACTCTTTGCGATTTGCAGTCCGTGAGGTGTCTGTTTTAGGGCATCCTCCACTCCCTCTCTCTCTTTTTTTTCACTCCACTCCTCCTCAGTCCTCCCTCTCCATCATGGCTTTCTCTTATTTGTCTATCTTCATCCTGTTAAAGGCAGCAGAGGACGAGTATGGTGGAAAAAGTGTGATGACAGTTGCAAAGGATAACAGAAGAGGAGGAGGAAACTAAAATATTAACTTGAAAGAAAATAGAATGAAGTATAATATTAGATTAGAAAGGAAATTAAACAGATTACAGATAACAGATTAAAAAACAACAAGCCTAGAAAAACACTGAAGGGCTAAAACATAAAATTAAAAATCAGAGGGCAGAGAGTCTATAGCAGAAAAACCTAACAGTAAAAAAAGACTCAGAGGATAAAGTGCATCATAAGTGCGTCATTCCTGTGCAAATTAGCCTAGTTATATGCAAAGTGCAAAGAATTTAAAAGTCTTATTGCCATTGGAAGAAAGGACTTCCCATGTAATATGTAATGTCAGCATTTTGCATGACAACATAAAATGTTTGTAACGTTTCACTAAATACCTTTCCGTTCCCTGCTCATTTTCTTTCTTTCCAAATATCCGTTGAAATGGAAGCTGTTCGTGCCTGGTGCAATAACACTTTGACTAAGTAGAATCCTATACTGCGAGTACAGTTCATTAAGAGAACTGAACACTTTGGGATTCAGTAAGATCATTCTGTGTTTTCCTCCACAGTTATTAAACACCACAGTATTCCCTGTAGATGCCTTAATTATGCACTAATGCCTCGGCAAGTTTGTTCAAACCTCTGGGAGATTTATGGCCCGGGATGCCCCAACACTTTCTCTTTGCTTTGGTTTCTGCTTACTGCTAATCAGTTTTTTGATTTTAATTAGTTTACATCCTATTCATACAGAAAAGTATATATCAATACTATTGACCGACACACTGTGTAAATGCAAGATAAGAAAAAAATGTCATCAAATATAAAAAACAAAGGAGAAGAAAAAGAAAGAATGAGTAAAAAAATATATATATATATCCACCCACATATTCGTAGACACAACGGATATTTCTATAACTAAATTTCTAACAAGACAGTGAAGCGTGATAGCAGAAGGAAAAAAAAAATACTTTCTGTGGGTGAAAAACTCTGTGTGTGTGTGTGTGTGTGTGTATATATATATATATATATATATATATATAGACACTGATGTGTGCCACAGGTTGAGTTGTCATTGTTTTCCTGCAGCACCAGGCAGTTCTTTTAAACAAACTCGCTCTGATAAATTCACTTAATGCAACATGCCCAGCACCTAGCTAGAAGGAAACACAATATTTGACTTGCATTCATCAGGTGGCCAAAATCATATGGAAGCCAATATTGCTTTCTGTCTGCTGTCTGTGCAAACACTGTTGTTTGCTAACACTTTGGCCATCACAACTTGATAAGGCATTTATCTGTCAGGACTGTATGTTTTTCAGCTTGTTGTGAGGTTCTTCTGCCCTCAAGTGGCCAAAAAAATCAATTATTACAGATTTAAGAACTACACTCTATGGTTGATCGACCCCGCTGCAAATTGTTGTTTGTGCTCCAAGGCTCAACACAACAGCATTTCCATTTTAGTTCGTGATCAGACTGATGCATGTATGAATTTGTATTGGGGGAATATATATGCCGACATGCAGTTGCCGGAAATCACATGCAAAATAAAACAGAGAGAGAATGAGAAAGAGAGAAAGACTGTCAGTGGTGTTTTGGGAATGGTATAGAGCTGACTTTCACCAGATTTTTACCGCTGCAAACAGCGCGCGCACACACGCACACGCACACGCACACGCGCACACACACACACACACACACACACACACACACACACACGCACACACGCACACACGCACACACACACTGAGCTAATCCATTTCTGATGGATCGTAATACCAAGGTCAGGTTGTGTTTGTGCCCACTCATCAGCTTGTTAAATCTCAGCCTCTGACACATTCTGCATTTAAACAGTTTATTATTATTGGGCTTCTTGCTTCAATCGACCATTTCTGACTGACCTGTTTTATTACCATGCTGAAATCAGCTTGTTGTAAACTAAAACATTTTATTTGTGTCATTCTGGTCTGAATACATGCTATGAGATGACTTAATAAGCCAAAGCAGTTTGATCAAGCTCACATGTCAACTGTCTTTCTCTATTTTCATCTGGTCATTATAAGGGTGTGGGTAAATGTTCACAAGGTAATTTCATCAGCATGTTAAATCAACATTCAGCTTTGAAAACAGTTTATAGTAATTAAGTGGAAGACTGTCAAGAAAAATCATGAAATGATAAAAGATGATTCATAGTAGCAGATGGTTCTGAGACCAGCAGTCCTCTCTAATATCGAATATTAGGTTTCTAGTTGATAAATTGACTGCTAAGAAAGCTCTGACTGTTTGTAAGAACTTAGATTCACTGAAGAGATGTGCTCATGAGCTCAACCATCTGAATTATGTTTGTTTATTTCTTTTTTCTAGATGATCAGATTGCCTTAATTTCAGATTTTTGGGATCAGGACCACTGGCTCCCATTGATTTGAACAGATGAATCTTCTGAATATGTTTAGAAAGCAGTTTACCTACTATGTTTTTTTCATCCCCTCTCATTATATTTAAATGGGAACAGCCTTTTTGTGTTTTCTCTTGACGTGGGGGTCGGGGGTTAGGCTTAGACAACAAAACTACTTGATGGGGCTTACAAAAAGATCATAGTTGACATTAGTGATGTCAGTTGACTCACGAGACCAAAGATTATCTAACGGCTCACATTGCTAATGACGACTGCTTGCTAATCTGCTACTTAAAATACTTTAGATCTGTAAAAGACAACAACAGGCATGGTAAGTTCTGATAATGTCAGGGAACTATATGCTTCCACTTAGTGAAAAAAGCCATCGATATCAACCCCATGGTGGTGTTAAAGGAGTCGGTGGGTTTCATCCTCCGCCAACTATTATTAAATCAACTGGCTGGTGATATTTAACTAGCATTGGCTTTGGTCTTACATAGCAACATTAAAACAATATTACATTATTTTTTAAAATTTGAAACTGTTGAAAGAAAGAAAGACTGAAAGACTGAATTTGTTGTAATTTTCAGTTATGTTCTTCTGCTTCTGGAACAGAACCTGGCTGTCTATAAAAAAAAACATATACATCATTTTAATCCCCTGCACATCAATGAACATTTTAATTTTTGTCTCTTCTCCAGGAGCGTGTGGTGGTGGAGAGCTCTGATTGGCTCGCGGTGGTTCCATATTGGGCAACATGGCCCTACCAGACGCTGTTGTTACCCCGACGACATGTCCTCAGGCTCATGTATGTGTGTGTGTGTGTGTGTGTGTGTGTGTGTGTGTGTGTGTGTGTGTGTGTGTGTGTGTGAGTGTGAGAGAGTTTCCATGTTTTCATTTAACTCCCTTGAAAACTCTCCGTTCATGGAATTACATTTAATGGTGTATCAGCTCCATAAAACTATGGAAAAAATAAATATACAGGGCTCCCACAGTCATGGAAAACATTTTCCTGGCCTCGAAAAGTCATGGAATTAAAAAAAAAATTAAAATAAATCTAAAGTTTCAGACTCATTGAATTTTTACCCTTTGAAACCCAAGGAAATTTGATTGATTTCTTTCAAAGTATGAAGAAGGCAATCAACAACAATCAACTTATAAGAAGAAATACACAAAACTTACAACAAATTGGTATAGAGTACAAGAAGGAACCTCTCTCCCTTCATGTTCATTATCAGGAAATGTGTGGGAACTCTGACAATACATCCAAACCGTCTAATAGTATGGCCCAGTGTCTCAAATTATTGGTAAGTATTAATGTATGTTGTCTAGTTTCAAGCCTGTCTCCTTAGCCATTATTATGGTCATACAGAGAAGTCTATAGTGGTTGCATGCATTTGTCTCCTGTCAAACCTCCCAATATTAAATATTTTGCAAACAGTAAAATGCTTTAGTAATCGTCGAATAAATCGCTTATTTACTGTCATTCGCTTTTCTTTTGTCCTTAACATTATGGTGTTTAAATGACTCTAGCAGATGTTGTTGTTGTTGTTGTCAGAGAATGAATTCTCTTAAGATCGAGGAGATCTGGCGAGATTACCTCTCAAGGACGGACACCACTGCATCCGTGAATCAACCATGGGCTCATTGGAAAGACTTCTGTTGACAGCTCAGAGTCTGTTTAACTGATTAAGCTATTGTGTCATGAAGGTGTGAAGCCCAAGGCACATAGATAAGACGGATTGCTGCGATATGTGTCTTCTGAGACACGGCCCATTACCACTGTTTCACACTGAAGATCAACACAGCATAACAAATCAAAATCGGCTCCTTCAAGCAGTCAGTGCCACAAATAGTTTGTGCCTGTAGTTTGCTTGCAGCAGGTAGAACAACAGGTGGATTTGTCGGGCACAGTTTGATGTATGGTTGTTAATCGCTATTTGGTAATCAATTGATCACCATGAAGAATTAAATCAATCAAGAGTGTTTGAACCAATTCAGCAAAGGTGGCTCAATAGTGTTTGTTTATCATTCATTTTCAGAGTAAAGTATGGTTTTCATCAGATATGTTTTTGTTTTTTTAAACATTTATTCCAGTTATTACACAGTGCTTTCTATCAAACCACTTTACTTTCACAGCTTCTTTTACCACGTGTCCTTGAAAAAGTGATCTGCTAATAAAAAATAAATACATTTTAAAAAATGCATAAAAGGAGCTCATATGTACACATTTTAAACAGATATTTTTATATTATTAAATATGATAAGCACTTTATGTGGTGCTTGTTATGGTATCGAATAAGCCTAGGAATAGCACAAAATTATTAGGAATTTTGACTGCCCATTAGCTGAAAAGTGGACTAGGTTAGTTTTCTTTTTTTTTAATTTTTATTTAATTTTTCCCATTTTTCTTTTTTTTTCAATTTTTTATAATAACATTTTTTTTAAATTAAAGGATTTTTAAAAAAATTTTTTTTCTTTTTTTCCCCTTTGAGTTAAGCTGTAACTGGCACATATCAGGTATTAATTATGATGTAAAAAATATGACAGACATTTGAAGCTTCATTCAAAAACCGTGATAGAAGTTTGGAATGTGAAGAAAGTGCATTTGGTAAAGCTCTACCTTCTATAATGTATAACATCTTCATGATTAATCAATTATTAATTGCTGCAAATGATCGATTAAGACGCTTCAAAATTGAATCCCTAACCTCATGCTTTTTATCTGTTGGTTTGAGAGTCAGACTTAAACTTTATGTGTTTGTGTGTGTGTTTATGTAACTGTGCACTTTATTTTTCTGTCTGTCTGGCTCATTCCTCGTGTATTCAGGCATTTTGTTTTATATTTCATGTCCCGTCAAGAATAATAAAAGTTTCATCTTCTTCAATTTACAGCTTTTCTAAGAGTTGAACTTGTGTCACTGCATTTTCAGTTTTAAGTTATTATTTGCTTATATTTACCCCCTCCCCCCAAATCATGCCCTCTACTTCAGCTGCCCCTCCTCATGTCATCCATTATTTAGAATACTCAACAAATAACAAATATCTTCTTTTGCTCTCTCTACCCTCTTTCTTTGTTAATCAGATCTGGCTGACATCATGAGGCGACTGCTGACCAAGTATGACAATCTGTTTGAAATCTCCTTCCCCTACTCCATGGGCTGGCATGGTAAGACAACAAAAGTGAGAGGGTTAAAAAGAAAAAGATCTGATAACCTGTTTGAAGTCTCCTTTGCAGAGTGACAGAAGGAGACAGGGACAGATGGTGGGAAAGATTCAAGATAATTTCAATGTAAATACATGTAAATATGTGGTTGGAACATAAATACTGCGACAAACAGGAGGTTGTCTATCAGGCCAGATATAAATTAGATCATTTAGCTGGATATGTGAATGAGCTCTCAGTGGTCTGAAGGCTCATTTGTGTCATGATCTGCAAAAGTCAGCCATGTGAGGATTTAAAAGACTTTGTACCAAGCCATTTTCCTCCCAAGTATATTCGCCTTTAGTTCATATCAGGCACCAGCATGGAATTAATTCTTTGAATCCTGGGCAAATTGGCTTGATTTCTTGCAAAAAAAATGCGAAGAAAAGCAATGAGACACTTAAAAAGACATGACCCAGAAATTAGCAAGAAATTAGGAAAATGCAAATGTTCAAGAAAATAACTGAAAATTAGGAAGAGAATGATAATTCAAATTACAGCTCACTGGACATTTTTCCCTAGTTTCCATAAAAATAATTTTTAAGTCTACTAATATCTTAACATTTGCAGAACATTTCTTTCCAAGTTGCTTATTGCCCTTTCCTCCATGTTTGTGAAAGAAATCAATTTAATATACTTAGGGTTCCAACATTTTAAAAGTAATGAAAGGCTTTTGAATGCAGCACAAGGAAAGGGATGTCGATCAAGGTTTCACAGGGTTAATGTCACATATGGATATTGATTAGCTTGTTCAATGTCATTAGAAAGATGTTTTAATGTGCAGTGTTTGTTCCGTGAAGGTTAGATAACTCTTTTTCCATTTCAGTCATCACTGCTGAAATAAATTCCCAAAGCAGAAACTCTCACCTTCATCCACTTATTACCACTTCAATGCACACTCAGACACATCGGCATATTTAATGTTCTGTTTCATACATCACCACAAAGTAAAGCAACAGTTCCTACAGGTTAAGAGCACTCGTGGTATAATTCCAGGCTTTTACCATCAGGCAAAGTAACACTGGGAGGCAGAAAAACTGTACAGACCTGTGCGGTGAACATGATGGCGGGGTTAACAAGTTGTTATTAGCATATTCTGCCTTATTTACACACTGACCTCGAAACATCAGCATTCAATTTGAGTCATAAGTCTTAATCCAATACTGACTGTTCTTTTAGCTCTATTTTGGTCTCGACCAACTTCTGTGAAAAGTATTAGGCCCCTTAAATGCTCCTCTCTGTTCAATAGCCAGTTGCTAACCCTGTATGTATACCATTTGATGCTGTAAAGGAAGTGTATTCTAGGTTTTTAGAGCTTTTTTTTTTTCCTTTTTGCTCAAAACAGCTGTCTGCTATTGCTGGAATACTCATGTATGCTGATGAGTATGATGATCCAAAGCAGAGAAGTAACGGGCTGTAAAATCAAGCAATTTGCTAAAAGACGGTAAAACGCTTTGTGGACCTGAGAGGAACTGCAGAGTCTGGTGATAATTCATCATTATGAATTCCATTACTTTTGCATGACAGCAGAACACCACAGTCAGAGGAATTGATAGAACCAACACAAGACAGAAAGCAAGTGAATGATCCAGCAAATACACAAACAATGCTGGAAAATGTCACTTTTTGCAATGAGGGCCAAGAAACCTTTTTAATTTGAACATAAAATACCAACTCTACTTTGAAATAACTGTAAAGCTGCAGGTATTAATCTTCTTTTATATGTGCAAGCATGAGTTTAGCTGGCCTGCTGTTAAGTCACACCTTGCACAAATACAGAAAGGCTGTATGCCTTGTACAGAAAGATGTTTGCTGTCAAGACAGCTGTTCCTCTTCTGAATCTCAAGCACAGCAAAGGCATTGACTGATATTTACTGCTGCTGAGACAGTGAGGGAAACAGGTATTCTGAGTTTTGCCAGACAAACTCCTTGCAGCAGGTTCAAAATGGAACAAAGGTTAGCAGAGTGCAGTGATGCGATGACTGATGTGTGACAGAAAGGAGAGCAGTGTCATTACGGCTGACTAGTCAGAGCGATCCTTGTATCAGCTGAAGGTTGCAGGTCCAATCCCTGCAAGCAGTCGTGTCGCTCTGAGTTGTTTCACAGACAGGAAAACTCACTGCTCACTGACGAAGGTGTTCTGATTCAGACTGATGGACACTCTGGGAACATAAACACTGCAGCACTGAACTAGATACACTACCATGACAACTACAGGGCAGGTTTCTCAGACAGATTAAGGCCTATTTCTGTGCTTACTGGCTCATTTTATCATGCTTGCATGCTGAACTAAGATGCTTAACATAGTAAACATTATATCTGTCAAACACCGTGTTCGTATTGTCATGGTGAGCATGTTAGCACGCCAAAGTTAACTCAATGCACAACTAGACTCCCCTCAGAGTCTACGGAGTCTCAGAGTTTGCTTAGTTTTGAATTAAGAGAACTGTCATAAATCAGAGAAATTATACTTTTAAGATTAATCAATTCTGTCTGCATCATTTCAACACAGACAAATGATCAGGAGCAACCCACTCAATAGTTTTGATAAGATCCATTCATCAGGCTGTATAACTGTTTCTTAACAAGTGCTGATCACTTTAGGATCATTGCTGTTGTACTTTTGAACAATTCGTTTTTGTCTTCTTTAGTTTTGTTTTTTTGTCAATCACCAGAAAAAATGTTGACATTGTATATTTCTGCAAACCATGGGTGTGTTACATATGTGCATCATTATGGGGCTGATATATTTATATACATTTCTACAACACTGGTTATTGTATGGTTATGTTTAAGTTAAGCTTATGTTTGGCTTAAATTGGCTATTTTTTGTGGCACAATCACAGCTGAAAATGCTGGGGATTTCTGACTAAAAGACAAATCCTTTCAGTGCTGCTTTGCCACTGGGAAAGCCATTGATATCTTTCTGAAAACAAGTTCTGTTGGCACAGTCGCCCCCAAAAATGCCTCAGATGGCTTACTTAAAAAAGAAAAACAAACCTGGGCTTGGTAGTCCAGTTGCAGCTGAAAATGCAGTTGTTTTCTCACTAAAAATCAACCACATTTGATGGCACAAGCGCAGCTGGATATGACTTTGTCTCACTAAAAAATGCTATTTTGGAGGCACAATTGCTGCTGGAAATTCTGGCAATTTTTTGTATAAAAAAACCCCCTACTGACGGCACAGTTGCCGCTGAAAATACTGCTGATGTCTCATTAAAAACACACAGTTTTGGTTTTCTGCTCATATACATGTAATCAGAACTACATCACTTAAGAAGAGATGCAATGATGGGGATAAAATGTACAAATGGAACTTATCTGTGGTTTGCAGAAATGTAAAATGCCAAAAATTTTCTTCTGATGACTGCACTGCTTTTTTTGACTCCTCACTTCCAAATGATGGGCTTTTTGTGATCTCTTTCATCTTTCATGAACAGCTTCAATCCAATGACGTGTGCACAAAATGTGACTAATAAGGACTAATGACAAGGCTGAATTTTATCTTGTTCAATTTAGTCTGCAGCTCCATAATCAGGGAGGGACTAATCTAAATTTAAGACTGGTGAAGACGGACAACTTTAATGCCCCTGGCATGCTGCTGCCAGCGTGCCCACATAAAAGAGAGATGATGCACTCATACTGTAGCTCGGAGGAAAGGACAGAGGGTATGAGAGGACACAGTCATCGACTTAGTTTCTTTTTTTTATCAGACATCAAATCTTTGAAGTAAAATCTCAGTCTAAAGTTGCCTGTGGTGAAGGCTTCGACAGATCTTGTGTTAAGTTTCAGCTTTAATCTTCAAGTCTCTTTTATTTTTTAGATGGAGACTAAAACTCATAGGTCATGTTAAGTGTTGAGGGTTGCAAGCAGGTAGTTGGTAGGTTCACCCTAATTTCTGAGGCATTTTTTTTTCACAAGGCTGGGGAAATGGGGAAAACATCTTCCAAAGTAGTAAGAAACAATATGTAAATTTTAAAACTTTGAAAACTTTCTTTCAACTCTCAATACATTTAAATTAGGCCTTTAGTGTATCTCCATCAGTATACTGTCTAAACCAATGTGTAAAATAATTATTAAAGCATAGGTCCCCCAGTCCTTAGTAAAATGTAAATCATGTTGCATATGTCTCTGCTGTTTGTTCTGATTGAATTTTCAATTGTTTTAATGCAATGATGAAGCCAAAGAAAGCCCTCCACACCATGAAAAATAAAGTTAAATAACTAACATACTGAAAATGTGTCCTTGGTGAAATTTAGGATGGCATTAAGCAATCTGGGGCTGAGCTAGAACATTGCCTCTATTGAGTCACATATGAGCTGCACTGTAGTGATGAGCAACGTGATTCTTTTAGTATCAGTTGATACATACAAATATCGTAAACCTATTGTGCTTTTTAAGTTTTGATACTTTTTGCACAACATGTCACTTTCTCTAACGACGCTCTATTACGGACATAGGACAACTTCTGCTGTCTGTCACAGGCAGTCAACTCAAGCTGCAGTGATTCATAAACGCAAGTCATACCAACCTATGAAGAGATGATATTTAATAATCACTCCCCAGAATCTCATGTATACATATCTACGGGGAGTGATGAGGCCGAAGTCTAGAGGTTGCCTCTGACTATGTTCTGCTGTTGCAATAAATATTTAAAAAATTGTTTTCACATTACAACCAAGCTACCATCTGAGGAGCACATGAATGCACCATTGGGCTCGTCTGGTGGAGGTCTTGACTAGGGGTCAAACAGTATTGTTTTTTTAAGAGCTGACACCTATACCGATCATTAGTACTTAATGAGACTGATTTGGAACCAATATGCATTTACAATAACAAATTTTGAAAAATTCTGTTGAAATTTGGAATATAACAAACTCCGACACAAAACTTTGTTTAAATGTTTTAAACAAATGTTTAATCAAAACTTTCAACATCATATACAGGAAGTTCCCTGCAACTTATTTTATAAAGTTCAGTGAAAATTTGAATAAAAAATGAATAAATGAAATAGTTTCTTCAAGTTTTACAAAGTAAAAGTCCCTCCCATGCTGATACATTTTTTGCATGTATTGCTCTCTGGTATTGGTTGAACACAATTTGCATGCTTTTAATTAATTAATTTTATTGGTGATCATTAAAATGAAACGCTGATACAGATAATCAGAAAAATGCCAAATATTGGCTCTGATAATTGGCCAGGCCGATAATCTGTTGACACCTTGTCTTGACTCAAGTCTAATTCAATGGCTTCTTGTTCACTCACTGTAGCAGGCATCATGCGGAGTATTCTATAATAACAGAGAGTAACAGAGTGGTAAAAGTCAGGAATTCATGAGCATTAGAGCGCTTGATAGGCTAACCTAGTACATACTGGAGACCAAAAAGAGTAATTCATAAAGACTGAAGTTTGTTTGTTTTTGTCCATCAGTACTACAATAGTACTGCCCAAAGTGTCCAAATGAGCTAACTGTCAGCTACAATGACATCCTACTGGAAGCAGTGTAAAGATAAATCCGCCCCTACTCATCTTCACAATACCCTTCTTTGTCAAAACACCAACAGCTACTTTTTTCTGTCTAAAAACTCACGATGAAGGCACGTTAACTCAGACAAGAAAAAAAAAATCTTTCACCTTTGCTCCAAATGTCGAATACAGGCCCCTTCTGTATGTGAATCTTTTAGTTTAATACACCACCTGTAGTGTGTGAATATGAGTTAAATTAATTACTTAATTTATTCATTAGTCCCCACTGTTGCAACTAGCAGCCATAAACTCTAACCCTAAAATTCACTGCCAAAGCAGTTTCCTGATCCTCTGACAATTTGAAATGTTTCGCATCCTAATGGACTGTTACTTTACTTCCATGAACATTTTTTTTAATCATTAGATGGGAAGCTTTTAACTCCCAAAATAATGGTGTTATTTTAACTTGACCAAGGGGGATTAAGGCAAAAGAGAATGCTGCGACTATAACTGATGTGCTGCAATGTGCTAACACAGTGTGTCTGTCCAACAAACAGTACACAAACTGCACACACTGACCACCTAATATGGAAACACATAGTCCCATCCACAGAGAGAGCGAGAGAGCGAGAGAGCGAGAGAGAGAGAGAGAGAGACACACACACACACACACACACACACACACACACACACACACACACACACACACACACACACACACACACACACACCTGGCTCACATAATGAGTTGCCTTATCTCCCATCTGTGTTTGTGCTTTATTTTAGCTCATTTTGAAGCAGCCAGCTTTTATTTTTGGGCTCGGCTTATTAGTGGCAGTGTGGTGGAGATAGAAGTGGTTGGATGGTGTTTGAGTCATCTGGGAAATCACGGATTAGATAAAGCTACCTGGTTATTCCTTCTGGAGGAAAACACACAGCACATTACAGACCGTATTAACTGGCTGGATGGAGGACGAGGACAGAGAGAGAGACAGATAGGCATTTTGGGACATGGACTAATACTGCAACATCCTGGATCTATACGAGAAGTAGAAAAGAGTGTCACATATACATTATTATGATTTGTCTATCAGTATGACACCAGTAGCTGTTAGAATTAGTTCCCTATGAATGGATATAGTATGCTGATTCTAAAATAAATGCACACACATTCAGGAGAACAAACCCAAAAACAATTCAAAACTGTGTAATTGTCTACTAATAGGAGCATCTGTCTCTATTCATTCATTATCTGTCCTCTTCAGTCTTTTCTTTGTTCCTCCTTTTTCTTCTACCATCCATTAGTTTCTTTTATGTCGACCTCCTGTTGTCTCTATCTGTGTCTGATCAGCCCCCGTTGTCGGGAAACTGCCTCTAAAGGAAAAGCTCTTATTTTGAATACAGTGTCTCTATGGATCTATTTTTGAATTTCTTTTGTATTTTCTAACAAGAGACATGTTTCTACTTCTACTTCTGATCACCTCATTACCTCCCACTAAGATCAGAAAGCAGCGCAGACAACAGAGACAGTATTTAAATGTTAAATACAGTCGCAAATCACTGGAAATGTATCTGTGGTAATGACCCTCTTGAGAGGATTTAGGGAGTTGTGTAATACTGCAGTTTTTCATGCAGTAAATCAGCAAGTTTTGTCAAGTTAGATTTAGAGAGGGTGACAAATTGAAGGAAAACTTGAATAAAAGAGCAGAAAACATGTTGAATACAAATGCCTACAATAGCAGTCTTGGAGGGCTTTATATTCTGTACAGCATACAACCGTATCAGTTTTTAGACCATGGATAATCAGCTTGCTTTGCTTTGGGCCACTTTTTATAAAATGGCAGGAAGCCATGTTTCTCAGATTGTAGGCCATTTCTTAGATTTTAGGACATTTTTATGTTTTTTAGGAAGTTTGTAGGATATTATGACATTTCTAGGATTTTCAGAGGTTTTCAGTATTTTAGAACGTTTCTAGGATTTGGGGAATTCTATTCCTCCACTGGCTCTTTTTTTGATAAACAAGCTCTACTTTGATGCTGTCTGCACTCTGGCACATTATATACATACAGTACAAAAACAAGTCCCAGTGTGAATCACTTCATTTTTATTGTGAATCACAAAATAGTTGAGGAGCCACCCGGCACACTATCGGGGACCAGATTTGGCCCACGATAGTAGTTAAGTATCACTGCTTAAGACCCTAGGTTTTGACAAGGAAAAAGTCCCAATAAACATACTTTTCAGTGGAAAAACAGAAAACTCTGTCTCTTTTTCTCCCCAGTGTTAGTTGATTTGGACATTCTCACAAATCAAATTTGTACATTTCTCATTTGGCTGTTTATCTACTTTTGTTTTGCCTACACAAACTAAAAAACACATACTCAAAGCTCATAAGCCAAACCACTGAGGCATAACCTTCTGCTCATTACTTACAGTTTAATACTGATGCATTCTAAATGAATGCATCAGTGGTGGCTGGTTATACTGTCCAATTACCAGAATTTAGTGGAGCCCTGCCAGCTAATCAGAGTGTATAATTCTCAGCAGCCGTGATAAAAAGCAAACAATCTCCAAAAGAACAGATCATCGGTTCCTCTTCACAAAAAGTACTTTATCACTATAAAATCTTTATTTTGTTTCATTGCTCCATTGCTCTCAGTCAACACTGGCTCCTCCTTTAATTTACCCTAGCAACCTGATGGGGGGCTGTCTGGTCTGCAGCTTGGAAGCATTAATGAGCAGAGGGCCTTGTTCATGTGGTGTGGATGGCTGAGAGATAACGAGCTTGTTGTGTCCTGGCTATGCATATCCTTGATTAGCCTTTAGTGTTTGATTGTGCTGTCGATCTGTTTGTGTGTGTGTGTGTGTGTGTGTGTGTGTGTGTGTGTGTGTGTGTTATGTGTATGTGTTGTTAACATGTCATCCAGTTTTGCAGAAACACTGAGAAAATGCTTATTGTGCACATATTTACAAATATTACTGCCATATTGCACTTGAGGCTGTTGTTCAGTACAACAAATAATACTCAAGAAGGTGTCCTGAAACTTTGCACAGACAAATCCTCCACCAAATTCTTATTTTTCTCGATATCGGAACACATTAGAGTGTTTTGTCGAACTTATACCATGATGTCAGTTTACCTGAAGATGCTCTTTTACAAAAGATGGTACATAACAAGTGGCACCAACACAGACAGAATACAACTTGTTATACTCTGAAAGCCACGGCCACCTGAGGTGAAGGCTAGCGGCACCACAATAAGCAACTAAAAGCCGAAGCATAAAAAAAGTGCTTGTAGCTCGCTAAAAACATGCAATATCGTGTCACTGGATTATTTAAGAACCTTATGTTTTTCAGAGAGAAAGTTAAATCAACAAAGTGAATATTGCTGGTTTATCTCAGTGTCCCTCCTTACATTGCTTTTCTGTGAGAAATGATTTCACCAAACAGCCAGAAGTGACATACATTAATATTTACAATTATTTGATCAAATTGCTAAGATCATCGTTAAAGCTTTTAAAACCAAGCACTAATAAGCTTAAACCTCTACAGTTTGTCTTACCAAGTTAACAAAACACTGGCTGCACATTGGTAAATGGAGTGAAAGGATCCCACAGTTTTTCCATATCTTCTTGATGTTTTACATCTTAGCGCTTAAAAGTTCAGTTTTTACAGTTTGGCAGCTTGTTAAATCTATGGATTCTTTAGGTATTTTTCTTGTTGTTTTCTAGCGGATGTAAATGACAAGGAGGGACCTTCACACAACACAGACTCAATGAAGAGTGATAGATTGCTGGTTTAACTCTTGATCTGGTCTATTTCAGGAGTGAGACTTAACTTATAACAAGGAGGAAAATTGTTGCTATGGCTACCCCCACACGAATGTACCAAGCACACTGAGTGTTTTAAAAATTCACAAGAAATATGCCTTGTGACCTGTTATAAATTTTACTGTATCATCAACAGTTTTGGTATACTATTTAAGACTGTAAAACCCATCTGGATAATCTTAGCTGACTAGTCGTCAGTGTGAACATAGCCTCTGCTTGCCTTTATATCTTATGTCCCTCTCTCTTTCTTCAGGAGCCCCAACTGGCCCCCATTCAAAGAATGACAACTCTCATTGGCAGCTACATGCTCACTACTACCCTCCTCTGCTGCGTTCAGCTACAGTTAAGAAGTTTATGGTCGGGTATGAGATGCTTGCACAGGAACAAAGGGACCTCACCCCTGAACAGGTGAATACATGTGTGCAAACCCAGCTTTATACAATAGTTACAAGTGTGTTCTGTTCTCCAATGTACAGTAGATATTATAGATAAATACATACATGTGCAAGATATTTTCACGGCTATTATTCTTTCCCACACTATCGTTTTCTCAGAGCTTGTTGAGATTACTGTTGCATTTCATAAATTGAGTTGATGTTCTTATCTGGAGCTTCTTGCAGTCAGTGGCAATGCACAGTCACAACTTAAGTGATTAAATTTCATCCTTTAGTAAGGGGGATTTGAGCAGTAAGATTTGAGATTTGATGTTCGGGGCTTTGTTTTTACCCCAGGCCATTGAAAGTTGACCCTTTCCCAGCATACTAATTATAAAGTATCGCATTTGCTTTCTGTCCCCATATTTGCCTTCAAAACTTTTTAAAAGCTTGACAGTGCTGTTCTTGTATTTTTAGGCTGCTGAGAAACTTAGGAACCTACCCGAAGAGCACTATAAAACCAGAGAGAACCTGGGAAAAGGAGAGGAAAGAGAAAAAGAAGACAGAGGAAAGTAAAAGTGAAACGATCTGCGTGATGATTAGAAGTGCACCTCAACCACTAGAAGAAAATCTTTGCATTGTACATTTCTGCAAACCACAGATATGTTGCATTTGTACATTTCAAGCATCATATACCTGTGACACAGTTCACATTCTATGTTTATGAGCTGACTGTCATCAGAAGGTGGAGGAGACGGCGAATGGTGTGATACTTAGGTAAGATGGCTGCCAAACTGCAGAAAACTATGAACCACTCTGTGAGACCAACAAACATCAGATATGGTTATTTTTAAGTGAATTGTCTGAGGCATATCCTGCTGAGATTCTGTCACCAAAACTGTGTGTTTTTACTGAAACACTGGCAGCATTTCCACCCATGATATTGCCACCAAAAGTGGCCATTTTAAGCCAAAATAGGATCTTTCTCTAACCATAACCAAGGGGATTTTCTGCCTAAACATAACCACACATTAACCACAGTGTTGTTGAAAAGTATAGTTTCAACATATTATCTCCATAATAATGTACAAATGTTACATGTCCATGGTTTGCCAAAACTTACAAAATTAACATTTGTCCTGGCAAGGATGAAAATACAGCTGTATTAAACCCATAGTTGTTGTTTTTTTTCTTTTGATGTACATACATGATAGCTTTTGTTTTGGAAGTACTGTAAAAAATATCTGAAGTTGATATGTGACTGAAAGTGGTCCAATATATTAAAGTGCCTTTGCAAATACAGGGCTTTAAGATAATCCTACTTGCAGAATATGGGGTACATGTATGTTTTCAATACATTTGTCAGCACAAAGCTGGTCCCGGGCTCTGTTCTATAATTATGAAATGGACTTCAAACAAAATGTGCTATGGAACTCTGCATCCATGTTTTAGGGAGATAATGAGAGAACATTATTCCTTTCTTCTCCGCTGTCCCTTCTGTTGAATTTAAACAAACTTTGTTTGTTGTTTGGTTATGTTGGAAGCCTTTCAACCACAACGTTTTTTTTTCTGCAACACAATGAGTTATTTGTGATTCAAATGAATGTCTTTGTTTCCTGTGAACGTTTTTACATGGAAAATAATTCCCGAAGTTGTTAACTGTTTGACAGCTTTCAGCCTCCAGAGGTGTGACAGTTAATTTCATAGAGAAAATCAATGACTTAACATATGCCATGTCACCTGTTTATGTTAACAGAGACACTGTTATACTGAATCATTATCAAGTTGACTTCATGTCATCCTTATCAGGCAGCTCCAAATCCTGAGTTTGATACACTTAAAACATATTGGTAATAAAAGTTGGAACATGTCTGGAATTCAATACAAAAACAATACTGACACTTTGCCTGCCACTGAGTGACTCAAAACTACGCTGGATCATAAGTGTTTCAAATAAGCAGGGTGTGAAATGGGGTAGGAAATAGCTAGTCAATGAATGAGGGTGCGATTTGGAGCAAATCATGGGGTTGGAAATTTCAGCACCATGGATAGAGGCACAGAGCCTGAGTGTCAGTGCTTCAGAGCCATGGAGAGAGACTGAGAGAGACATGAGGTGAATCTTTCAGCACCATGGACAGGGACAGTCTGCAGACTCTGAGCCTGATCACACCTCCTATTAAAATGCCTCTTGAGCCATCTAATCAAATGCAGACAGCCCTAAGTCTGTCTGTTCACATCTAAAAAGCACATCCACATGCATGTTGAGTGACCACCAGATCTCACCTCCCCACTCTATATGCAAATAAACGCATACATTATTTCCATTTGCAATAACCAAATGTGTTGTTGTTTATAACGCACACTTACCACAGCTAGGACTGCCACTGCTGCAGAAGTGTGAGCTACATGCCAGGGACAGTTGGTGAGAGTCTGCCTGCACACACAGTGACAAGAGCTAACTGTTGTCATCACAAAGCTAACATTATGTAATGGTTATTTACAGGTTTAAGAACTGAGTTGAGCCGTTTCTTTGCTGCTATGGGTTTTATTGTATTGGGTATTATTTTTATTTTATTTACTTACTTTTTTCTTTAAAAAAAAACAAACAAAAGAAAAACAAATTCTCAGGTAAATTTATTTATCTATTTATTTATTTATTTAGAGTCACATCTTTGGTTGATCATTGCCTTCTTCCCATGCTTTTGAATGAAATCAAGCCATTTTGCTCAGATCTTAACGGGTTAAACAGAAGAATATGGATTTCATATGATACGCTCATTTACACTTGTTCCACATGGGTGTTTGTGCAATGCTTATTCTAATTACTTCATTATAATTAAGCACAACTATAATTAGGTTTAGAATTTCAGCTGTTCCCAGAAAGATTCATGCAGGGAAATCAAATAAATAGTCTAATAAAACACCTCAAGGAGAGCTGAGTGCTCTGGAAAGGTGGCAGGAAAAAACCCAGTGAGCTGGAGGATTCATGTGGATTAAGATACTTGTATCCTCTGACCACATATATAAGCAATACGAGTAAATGGGTTAGTTAGTTTATTCTTGACACGTTAAATGAGGTGTGCTCTCACCATGACAACAGCAGATGGTGGTGTTGCTTAAAAAGTGAGGTGAATGAGCTGTTTTGGTTTGTACCAACACCTTTAAATGCATTCTCCCCTTGTTTTTCTCAGTTGAGCTAAAGATGCTTGTAAACTTTTCTCTTTCAGCATGGAGGTCAGGGTCAGCTACAGAATTAAACCCCACGGAGCAAAAAGGTGCTCAGTATTTTTGCTCAAGGGCACTTCAGTGGGTCGTTGTGTGAGTGTGTGTCCTGGAGCGTACAGATGGGCTTTATATCTATAAACACCACTCTGCTGCACACAATCATTCTCAGCGTAGATGTTCAGCGCTCAACTCCATAAACACACAGTCACCGTGTCAGAACAGGACCTGCTCCTCTTCATGAACATCACTGTCTTTTTAGAGGAACAAAAGTCTGTGTTGTATAATAGCAGTGCCACGTAATGGGTAATCAATACATTAAAACAATCAAATTGATGCATGCAAGACTGTGGTTAAACTGGAATTTCATGATCAGGCTAGAGGTTTCACATCATGATGCGATATGCAAGAATATGCCTAAACAAGTAACCAGGCAGTGGAGTCAGAAGCAGGAGCGTGTGATGAGACAGGGTGATTACAAAAATAACAACAGCATGTTAAATTAGTCAGATAGTGAGGGCTGATAAGGGCCATATGGGTATTTGCTTCAACTCACAACATAATGGGGACCTATTATGCTCATTTTCAGGTTCATATTTAATTGTATTTTATATATATATTACTTCCTATGAGTACATTTTTAGAAAATGTTAATGTTCAAACTACACTATTTTTCTCATACTGTCTGCTCTGGAACACCTGTATTCATTGTCTGGAATACTCCATCTGATTCTTAAGTCCCCCCGCTGGAAAAAAAAGCCCAGCTGTTTGATTGGTTAATGTTTACAGGTTTTCTGCATCTCAGCATCTATGCGCCGTCATTTTAGCCAGGGAACGACCTTAATGGAGTATAGTGGCAATAAAATGCCAATAAAAGCTTCTTAACCAAAATTTCAATAACAGGACATGTTCCTGCTGAAATATGATCCAAAAACAGGGAGAAATTTACAACACTAGCAAACAAAATTACATGTTTCCCTGATGTTACCATGAGCCTACATTTAGCAGTGTATTGCAGATGGGTACTGTCTTTATAGCTGCATTTGCTGCTATAAAGACAGAAAAAAAAAAAAATCACCAAGAAAAGCTTCTAAACAAGAGTCCTAACAACAGGACATGTTCAAGCAGGAATTTACAAGATCAAGAACTGAGACAACATGTTTCCCCAATGTGAGCATGTGATACATAGAGAAATGTACTTCCAGCTAAAGAATTACTGTATAGCATCAATTTGTACCATAAAAAACACCAATAAAAGCTTCTAAACCAAAATCTTCAAAAACTGACATATTCCAGCACAAAAATGAACAGAAGATGGAAATGAGAAATTAACAACATTGGTAATCAGGATAACATGTTTTCCTGACTTGAGCATGTAGCTGAATGTAGCAGGTTATGATACATAACGTAAACATACGGGGGGTCGACAGACTATCAGCCTGGCTGATTATTGGGGCTGATATTCAGCATTTTAACGATTATCTGTATCAGCATTTTCTTTGAAAGATTGCCAATAAAACTAAATAATTAAAAAGTCCAAACAAAGTGTTGGCATGGAAGGAACTTTTACTTTGTAAAAACTAAGGGAGCTATTTTTATTTATTTATTTGTAATTTTAATTTTCTCTCAACTAAAAGAAAAAGTTTCTGGGAACTTGCTGTACATGATGTTGAATGTTTCAGTTTTGATTTAACATTTGCTAAAGGCATTTAAAAGAGTGTTGGAGTTTGCTATATATCAGTCGACCCCAAATAAACATTCTGTGTGCCTAAAGCTGATGGCTATAAGAAATCTGTCATGAGCTGACATCAGTTTGTCTCAAAGCAGAATATAAAAAAGTTGGCCACAGAGTATTAAGAAGGAGCTGAAGCCTGAGGTTTTTGCTCACAGGGGATTTTTTACCCCATTATTTGAGATATTGGCCATGTTTAAAATAAACATCCGACATTATAACATTATATGACAGAAAATAAGGAAAAGCATGATAGGTCCCCTCTCAGTTTTATTTCCTATTAAGTTTCCATGAAGCCAGACTTCAGTGTATGAAAATCAACTTACAGAGGCTCTTCGTGTTGGCGCAGAGCGCAGAACGCAGCAGTGCGCTGCAGTGTTGATGCCAAGAATCAGTGTGTCTTGTGCGGTCAGCTGCCCGCCTGCTCAGAGCAGGTAAACACCTCAGCAGCACACTTTTGTTTCATAATATTTTTGTCACTTTATTTTGTGAAGTCATGGCCATAAAAACCTCTCTAAAAACACCCTTTCTTTCCAGTTTTGTGAATGCTTGTTTTTCAAAAAGCTGACATGATTAAAAATGACAAAAAACTTAGTTTCACTATGATAAGGGCATTTATACCTGCCAGACTGAATATATATTCTTACAAGCTCTTCAACATACAAGTTAGTAAGTAGCCTATAGTCCACTAAAGGTACCTAATTTACTGGTGACTGTCTTTATAGCCATCTGAAGGCAGCACGTATCTTTTCCACCTGCAGTCTGTAATTGGAGTGATGTTCGCTGTCAGGCCCCAATTAGACATGGCAGACTGGCTGGTTACATTTCGTGCAACAAGCAGCAGACTGTTGCAAAAATAACCACAGAAACTTCTGTGCTGATTTGCACATCAAACTTGTTGCTTGTTCTTTTGATACATTATTCTACACAGCTTCTGCAAATTAACAGGCGTGTTTGAGGCAGACACATTAAAACAGTCCACAAAAAGTCGCAGATCAATTACAACTTCTCTCCTCAGCTAATAACTCCTGCAGAACTGTCTGTTTCTGACAGAACTTCCCCCCGTGTCTCCAATCAAAAACACCAGTTAGAAATTAATATTAAACCTGATTTTTATTTATTTATTTTTTAGACTGAAAGTGATGTTTTGGCTCCATGTAAATTCCTATGACAATAATTAAGCTTAAAGTACTTTTTATTATTATATTTTAAATATTGATATTGTGGTACTGAGTGAAAAGCATAACAGTCTAAGAGTTTTGGCAGAAAATATCATTATCAATGGCCTATATTACTCTATTGACAGAACATTATATAAATGAGTAGAAAACTAAACAGGATGTTAAAAAAGGCAGAAGCTTTATATTAAATTCAAAATAAGATCTGCAGATATAGTCTTATATTGATACCATTATCGAAACTCCTTAACGATTGGAATCTTTATCGATAGCACTGGAAAGACGAGGCAACAATTCATTTTTAACAAAACTGGTTTTATTTTTACTGCTTAATAAGTGACTGTTTTATATTGCCAGGAAAACAAATTCCTCACCCAAACTGTACTGTATTATATTGTATAAGTATCTCACCAAAAACTAAATTTTCCTTTTTTCTTGTTGTTACATTTGAACACATCATGACGATGTTTTATCTACCTCTGCCTAATAGTCATTTTACTAAGCCGACATTGACTGCATCACAATGAAACCTTATGCTACCTTGTTTATTTAGTTTACTAGCTCTATTTTAACAGGAATTTTAACATTGGATTACTATTTTTTTAACTGACAGGACTTGCAGTTAGGAAAAACAGATCAGAATTTATTTATCTCCAACTATGAAGCTGATTTTTTTCTCAGCAGCAAATTTCCTCTTTTCTTTATTATCCTTTAAAAAACACAAAACAAACAAACACACAAACAAAAATGTTTACTGTTTTAAAACTCTACAGGCCAAACTATTTCCTGCTTTCCCCTCCTGCTTGTGGCCGGACCTTTCACCATGTGGATTTTGGTCTCACTACACCAGCAGCCTCAACTACTTAAACTGGAATGTACCATCCATTTGAGCAAGCACAGGGTGGACTACGTCTCCAGAAAGCATTCAATCAATACACAGCGACCAACAGAGAACTCATTTAAGATTTCTCAGTCACCATTTGCATCAAAAATATACCTGTAGACATAAAAACACACACACGAGTACATCAACTGTAGTAGAATGTCATCTATTACAGAAAAATGTTACCATTGCTGCCACACTTAGTGTTGCCCAATCATGCACAT
Source organism: Plectropomus leopardus (assembly GCF_008729295.1). Classification (NCBI taxonomy): domain Eukaryota; kingdom Metazoa; phylum Chordata; class Actinopteri; order Perciformes; family Serranidae; genus Plectropomus; species Plectropomus leopardus. The sequence continues at coordinate 20,193,549 of NC_056482.1, forward strand.
CTGTTTTCACTCTCAGTAAATTACCTGTACAAACATCCCCAAACAACAAATCCTTTACATTAAGGGTCGACAGATTATCGTTCTGGCCAATTATCGGGGCCATTATTTGGCATTTTGCCAATAATCTGTATCAGCGTTTTATTTTAAAGATTGCTGATAAAATAAATTAATGCGAAAGTGTGCGTATTACACTCAAGCAACACCGGCGAAGGCAGTCTGCAATACAAAGAAAGTGTCAGCATGAGAAAAAATTTTACTTTGCAAAGCCTCAGGGAGCTATTTTTATTCATTCATTTTTTTAATCTAAATTTTCAATGAACTTTATAAAAAAAAAGTTGCAGGGAACTTGTTGTATATGATGTTGAAAGTTTCATTTGATAAATATTTGCCAAAAGCATTTAAACAAAGTTTTTTGTTGGAGTTTGTTATATTCCAAATTCGAAATTTCAACAAATATTTTAGTTTTTTCTTTAAATGCATATTGGTTATCACTCTCATTAAGTACTGATAATCGGTATCAGTATCGGCCCTGATAAACCAACATCAGTCGACCCCTACTTTTCATTATCACCTCATAGAATTTAAATAAAACTACCCAACTAAAACAAAGTTGTGTTCTTGTGTTCATACAACCTGACTAATCAAGAATTATTGGAGTTAATGTTTTAATACATAAATACAATAATGTTTTTTGTGTTTTTTTAGATAGAGTTGCATCACCTTGTCTGACCCTTTCATCAAAAGGGAACCTCAATAAACCTTTTTCATAGCAGTTGTTTTGGCCTGTCATAGTTGGAAAATCACAGTTGTAATTGATGACAGTAAAAACATTTTGGTTTTCTAGTTCCAGGGTCCTGGTATTGTGCATGCTGGCTCACTGGGAAACTAATTGAATTAAGCCATTGTTAACAAAATTAGATTGGACTTAACCTTTATCATTGATACAAATTATTTCAGCTCTTTATTTGGATCTTTTCAACTGATTCTAATTTCTTATCTAAAGCCTCACAAACACAGAATTAAATATTTTGTGTGCAGTGCTACCTGACATGGACTACAGGGATAACCTTCATGCTATCCTTACACTCAAAGATGCATAACACTCAAATGTGAGTGTTATGCAGATTTTGGAAATGTCTACTATTAAATATTCTTGAAAGGGTATGAGAAAATTACATAATAAACAGTCTTATTTTAACCCTAATTTGCAATTCTCCATTGCTTCACAACCAACATGGTGATTATTTTCATGAACAAAATGTACAACTTTTATTTCTTGGCTTTAATTATAGGTTGGCAGCAAAAACATAATTACAGACGGAAAACAGTTAGAACTGCCAAATTCTTTAAAAAAAAAAAAAAAAAAAGGCAGATCTGCCAGCGTCATTGTATTTGTTTTTAAATGCTATTTCCATCATCCACTGCATTTTCAGATACACCAGTAATTTCTCCTGAGGCAGGGTAAAAGGTTTTTGTTTAAGTTTTTTTAATTTACTTGTAATTTCATGCTCACACTTCAAAAAGTGGATGTATGTGAACTTGCAATGGCTTGTGCATGGGCAATGATGCAAGATATTAATTTCATGTCTACGGACACACAGGGCAAAGCATTTGGTGTACAGTAACATGGGTTGCAATATGCAGCAATAGCCTGCGTGCTACATTTAAAATTATTGTTTGCTTTGACTCAAATGTCAGCGTACTGTAGATTTTGAATACTACTACTGTTTATTCTCAGAAGAGTGTAACAAGATTACATAACAAGAAGTCTTATTTTAACTCTATTTTCTTATTGCTACTTCCAACCCAACATGGCAATTATTTTAATGAACAACTGTATCTCCTTTTCCTCACAGATTGGAGCTTTTTTGTCAGTTGCTCTTGTTATCCATTATTTCTTGGCTTACTAGTGGCCTACACACTAATTGTAGGTTGGCAGCAATATACCACTGTCATATTTACGGAAGGAAAAACAGAGTCAGAACTGCCAACTTCTTGAAAAAATAAATTAAATAAAAAAATTCCATCATCCGTTATTGGATATTCTTTTTTTTAATGTACACTAGCAATTCCCCCTCAAGCGAGTTTATTTTTTTTTTATTTCTGTTGGGTGGTATTTCTGAGTTTTCCTTTGGGGGCTAGAGGGCTGGGGATTTCCAGCATGCATTTGCAATGGCACATGGGCACATATCAGCCCCACACACAGAGACACCACTTTCATTATTGATGCTACTTCCCAACAAGTAATCTCAGTTTCTCCATAAATATTAATATTGATTCCAGGTTTTGTTAAAATATATGGTTTAACAGCCAAGATGTGCAGATGCAGTTTAGAGGCGGAAAGGTTCTTTGAGGGCATGGATGTTGGTGAGATAGTGTGTGTGTGCGAGTGAGTCTATAGCCCTTTTATGTACTGTGACAGACCTCATTCATTCAGGTCAATATTTATCCAGTCCTCCAGGCTCACCGTGGATCCTCTTCTCATCTATTTCATCACTCCTCCGAGACTCTCTCTGTAAGTGCGTGCGTCTCGTGTGCGTTTGTGTGTGCATTCAGGATATATATTTCTATCTCCGCACAGACACAAATACACAAACATTCCTTGCTATCTGTGTTTGTGTGTCACCCCTGTGTATCTCCTCGCTGGCATAGGAAGGAGTTTGACTCCTTTGCCAAATTCTTGTTGCCTGTCTTTTCCAGCACTGCTCTGGTAGAGGATTGTTCTCCCAATGCAGCTGATGATGCCAAATGTGCTTTACGAAATCTGATTAGTAAAATTTGCATGTCCGCATCACAACAACATGCTGTGGCATTTAAAAAAGTTACAGAAGGCGAGCTATTTTAACATTCAATAAATGATCTGAGCATGAAGACCAATACAAAACACTTTTTTTTTTTTTACACTGTACATAGAGGCATTATTTTAATATAAGATAATTTTGGTGACAGTGGTTTTTGGTGATGTTAATATAACTTATGGATTATGATATGGTTTGAATGAAAGACATACATTCAATAACTAGCCTGTTGGTTGAGTTTTATTTTATGCTAATTTAAACAGGTTATGACAATGATTTTGTTTTGTTTTAGGTAATTGTAACAGTGACGTTAGTTAGTAAGAAGGGCCCAAATGCACGCTATTATGACAGTGGTGTGATGTAACAAATTAAAAAAGTATTTTTTGGTAGTATCTGTACTTTTCCTTTTTATCAACAGCATTTATTTGTATTTTTGGGGCTTTTGAGCTTAATGAGAAAGCTTTTAGTGTGAAATGTGGAGTTAGAGAAAATGATGCAGCAAAGGGCCACAGGTTGGAATCCAACCCAGGGCCGCTGCAGCTGGGACACAGCTTTTGTATGCATTTAATATCATAAAATTACTTTTTATATTTAAGTATAAATATGAGATACTTAAAGACTTTTACTCAAGCAATATTCTAATAGGTGACTTTAACTTCTACCAAAGTCATTTTCTGCGAACATATCTGTTCTTTTACTCAAGTACGGCTTTCCAATACTTCATCCAGCACCATTGGTTAAGAAGCACGCACACATGCATACACCAGCACACACATGCACACACATACTCACACATACTCACACTCTTGGATATGCACACACAATTAGGCATACAAAGTACCAACTATGTGTTGGATTTTACAGTGGGAATGTGTCCCTAAGGGTACTGTATTTGCAGAGTACAGAGGTCAAAGAGAAAGTTATCAGAAGCACGGATATTGCAGGCAAGATCTGAAACACGATATCAAGCACCCAAGAGCAGAGGAGCTGTCAATTTCACTGAGGTGCTGAATTGAGTGCAGACTTTTTCGGGCATTTTAAGTACAATAACCTCACAACTCATGACAACCACACTCCTCTTCGACATAGAAGCAAGAGATTATAGCAAATAAGAGAGAACAGAGCTGCAGTTCTTATCAACAAACAACACCATGTCCCATTCTAAGTCAAAAACTGTTTCCCTTCGATATGTGTCCCTATCTAAACCTGACCCAAACACACATTTTTTTAGGGTTTGATAGGTGTCTAGCATGTTTTAATTATTTTAGCACTTATTTTCTACTTGAAGCACTTTCAGAATTCTACTTTGAATTATTTATACATTTAATTTAAATATTTTAATCACCTTTAAGCAATTGTTTTAATCAGGAAAACGGCACTCATTATGGGAAACACTGTTCAGTGGGGGAACTCACTTCGACACAACACCGGAAACTGGGCAGCTACAGCAGCACGCACACACTTTACCCACAAAAGTGCAAACACACAATCAAACAGGCGCACGGCGGCGACCTGAGTCCCAGACAATAATAAACGTTCAAACAGGAGCATTGCAGCCCATCACATATCCAAAATCCCCTTAAAAAGCACTTGTACTCACTTGTTTGAGTGGTTCTTTCTCCGACTGGTTAGGCCTGCAACCGAAAACATATATAACAGTTATCTAATGCTACGAAAAGCCAGCATCTACTAGGCTCTTATTAAGCTTTGCATAATAATTCATAAGTAGGGTGCATGTAACACAATAGCCTAAAGTTACGATTATTTAGACCAGAGTGATGTAGCTTGCTCCGAAAGTTAGCCTACCTGCTGCATGTTGACACACCACTGAGGGTAACGGCGTCCGTGCGCTGGCGACAACAGACTCTATTCCAGGGAGCTTTCCAACCTCCTCCTCCTGCTAGTTTCTTGCAACCGCGGTAGAGTTTGAATGGCATGACAGCTGGCATGACCAGAATTACAACGTTCAAAGATTCACCTAACTGGAGTCGCGTTCTTTTGTCACATGATCAAATAGAGACTTACGATTGGTGCTCTACGCCTACCCAGCAGTCACCACTGCGTCTGGATATGGCATGGAATACGTAAAAATAGCATAAATTAAAGTTGTCATTGTTTATAAATTGTTTTTTGTTTTTTTTTTAGCATTTATAGAATTAGCCTATAATTTTGTGTATAGTATAGTTATTTAAAAAAAAAAAGTTTTATTTTTTATTTTGTATTGGTTTATTGATTGGTGAATTAATTATTATTATAATTTGATTACTATAATTAATGTAATGGTGTTTAGTTTTCATTGGAATTATTAATAATCTTATCTGTTTATGTATTATTTTATTGATTATATTATTATTGTTGTTATTATTATTATTATATATATATATGTTTTAATTACTGTTTGTTTCTGTTATAATGTTATGTTATGTTAAGACTAGCTAGTCACCCAGGCCTCAGCTAATGGGGATCCTTATAATAAACAAATAAACATAGTTGTTGGTCTTGCACTATGATGTTGGCATGTTTTATGTTTGCCTTTAAAAAACTTTACCACTCCTTATTTAAACCACCTGTTAACCACCTGTGCTTTGCCAATACTGTTTCAGTATGGTCATGCCTAAAGCCTTTTTAAACTGAATTGAGTTCTGTCAGTGACCCTTACCTCATTGTGCGGGGCCCGCTGGCACCACCGGCCCCCAGGTGGTATGGGCATCAGTGCAGCCATACTGTCTATATTTACACCTTTGTCTGATAAGCTGAACTTTTGGGTTCACGAAGGTTGTGACATTCAAGCTGATATAAGTTTTCAAACAGCTTAATTGAAAGATTTTGAACCTGAACTTTACTTCTCCCCTCTCTCCTGGCTGACCACAGAGATTGAGATAGATGTAGACGGAGCTAACAGCTCAGAAGACTCCAATTAGAGGGAGACGTGAGCAGGCCTCTCTCCCACTAATCTGTCACCTCACTGGGTGCTATAGATCCTGGTGATAAAGAGGGAAGAGAGGGTTGGAGAGGGAGGCAGGAGAAAAGGGGAGAAACAGAAGATGGAGGAGTGAGTGGCGGCGGGTTGTGCGGACCCCACAGAGTGACTTAATTTGAAAGAAAATAATTTAAACATCCACCCTCCACAGCCTTTGAAATTATAATATTATCATATTCATTTCGGGGCTATTGAATTGTATTATATTGTAGGACGTTCCTTCAATTGGTACCACTTTATAACCTTAGTGCCTTTTTTTTTTAAATCTGTGCACCCTGACTGGATCCACCATGCTTCCTTTACACTAACCTCAACTTGAACTTCATTCCCAGCTCTGACATATCATCTTACTGATATGTCATCTTACTGGGTCAGCAAACAATTGCCTACACCCAGCAAACAAAGAGAAACATTCACATTCATTTGAAGATGTGTTTCTGTTGGTCCAATACTCAGTCTCCTTTTAGCTCTGGTTTTCTCTCCACTAACTCCTGAGAATTATAGTGCACTGTATGGGCCTTTTGATAACTAGCAAGGTACATGGTACAAGGTACAAGGTAGATTTATTTGTGAAATTAATTAAATGAAATTAAAATTAGTCCCTAAATCCTGCTACATGTTTTTGGCGACAAAGGAGGACTTGAGGACTCTCACAGCCTGGGGAAAGAAGCTGCTCCGTAGTCTGGTGGTTCGGCAGCAGTTATTTCAGTATCTTTTTCCAGATGGCAGCAGGGTGAACAGGCTGTGGCGGGGGTGGCTGCTGTCTTTCAGTATCCTTTGGGATCCGCCCAAAAGCAGCCCAGTTGCCAGAAGAAAAATGATCACAATATTCATTTCTTTAAACTTCTGTTATTGGGAGGTGGGAGGGATGATGGATGGTTGACACCTGCCAAGCTACAGACAACTGATCAAAACCAACACCACCATTTATTTTTTTGACAACCCTTAACCCTGACCCCAAACCTGCGAATTTTTTACAGACACATGGCAATGTTTTCCAGCGGTGTTTAAGCCACTGAACCTGGCTGTTTTTCAACCAACCCATCCCTGTTTTCCAGTTGCCTCTGTACCACCTCATTTCTAACATTAATCCATGACCATTATTTTATGTTTCCTGTTGCAAGACATTGATCACTGATACTGAAGATGTATATGGTCCACTTCCAATTTTAACTCAAAACAGAGAGAGAGAGAGAGATGTAAGAAATAATTTATTGTTTTAGCTATTTACAGTGTTATTTGTCACATCTGCGTGGGCAAATACCATCAGTGTTTTTATCAATTGTACCACTGTCACCGTCTCAGTTTAGGGTACTAGCATGCTAACATTTAATTAGCTTGACGTACAGCTGATGTCAATACATGGGGAAATATAGTTGGGGGATGACCAAAGTCAGTAAGGATTTATCCACTGGGGAATTATTGGATGTCCGTACCAAAATTCAAGACAATCCATCAAATAGTTGTTGATGGGCAGCAAAACCAGCTATTTTAAGCCCAAACATGATCTTTGCCTACCCATAACCAAGATATTTTTATGGCTATGTTGGAATGTGAAGTTTCACTGTAATCGCTACAAAATAATGTACAAATGTAAAATATTTGTTATTTTCAAAAACATATTATACAAACATTATTGTGAGATGAGATGATACGCAGGCAAAATTTCTTGACATTAATGTAGTTTGATGATCAAAAGAAAAACAGTAATAGGAAATAAACATGTAATGTTTGCAGTTGGTAATAAGGTACACTCTTTTGCATTAGACTTAAGAATGAAAGACCAACCAAAAATGGAAGCGAGACAAATAAACCAAACAAAAGTGAATATTGGTTAAGAATCCTCCACACGGTGAAAACAAATGATGTATTCAGAGACTGAATGTCTTTTAGACCAAATATCATGTTTGGAATATGTCCAAAAATCGGCGAAATTGGACATGTTTTTGTTTTTTATTTCGACTGTGTAAGGTGACCTCTAATATGTAGCAATGCAATAGTTTGATAGTCTGCTTCCAGTAAACATAGCTCTGAGACTCGGAACTCTACAGAGTCGAGTCTTTAAGAGAAATAAGGCCAAGTAAGAGTTAGCTCCTCAGCTATCAGACCTTAACACCATACATCCAGACAGATCAACTTACTGCACTCCTGAGAAAAATTTGGGAGAGGGTATGAGGGATTTATCGTTCTATCTGAGAAGGCAACTTAACAGCTGTGAACTCGAAATCAAACTTTCCCTTGTGTGCATCACTTGTGTGTCTTCTTTAATTCTCAGACCAACCACGAGTTATCTCTGCCTTGGAGCACAGTTTTAAATCAGAGCAGCAGCAGAGTTCAAATGAAGCTTAAAACTTTCACAGTTGGCTGCTACAACCATGCAGCGCTAACATAATGGAGGTAAACACAGAATTGTTTTCTCTTGACATGGGGGAGGATCTCTATTCAGAAAAAAAAACATAAATTAAAATGCAACCAAGTTTTGATTGAAACACTACCACAATGCTGCACATTAACTGTTCAAGAAGTCAAGGAGAACAAAGCCAGTGTACCGTCTATCCATCTAAATTAACTTTGTGAAAATAACTTTCTTGCATTCATCATTCTCTTCTGTCAAAGTTTTTTGGGTCTGACTATGATTTCATTCTGCCTTGTAGCTCTGTCTCAAATCAGAGAAGCAGCAGACTTTAAAGGAGGGTGAAAACTTTCACAGTTGGGTCGTGCAGCTGGTGTTATGAAGATGAACAAAGTACAATGGCTTTCTTGGCATTGAGGGGGGCTTTGTGTGACAAAGAAGAAAAAAAACCCACTTTGAAAGACGACACACCCCAGAGGCAGTGTTATCACTGAAACTGTGCAAAAAACACGGAAACACCCCAGGTGTGGGTCTACCTCATGCTATATATTGGCGTTTGCTCGGTTTGAAGCAGCGATATGTAAATGAAAGGCAGATGGCAGTAAGAGACTATTAAAAAAGCAACTGACAAGACAGATTAAAGGTAACACAAATGTGTGTATGTGTAAAAATTGCTGCTAAGTGCAAATAAATAATATGATAATAAATAAAATTGTGAGGGGAAGACATTCCATGTTCCAACTATTCACTGTATGCAGAAACATTTTAACCACATAGCTGAAAAAAAAGAAAAAAGTGTGTGTAAATAATGTAATCCTATTCTGTTCTTTCTATTGTATTCCACTGTAATCTTAACCACTGTAGGCTGTGGGAGCGGTGATTACGATGTTAGCTCATAAACCACACCGGCTGTGGGTTGGCAATGTTTCCTTTCCTTCTTTGTTTATTCATTTTAATTTTTTATGAATGGATGGAAGGTTTTTGCTAGGCAACAGAAAAGCAGTAAATAATTTGAGGGAAAGAATAGTATTGATGGTATTTTATATATATGTGATCTGATTTGCAAAATGTCAACACTTAACACTTGTTACTCTTAATGTTACATGGAATGTCTTTGTAGAATTATATACACAGCATATTAGACTTGTATTTCTCCTTTTTCCTTTATTTTTTCTGAAATAACTCTTTGTGGGGGTTGTTATAAAATCAAATAACTTAAAATAAATATCTCCTCCTTATGTTCACTTTCACCTTTGTTACTCTTCTCCTCCATCCTCACTCTCTTTCTGTCTCCCTCTTCGTCCCTTCTTTTATCCTCTTTAATACTTTCTCTTATCTTCATCCCTTTATCGTCATCTTTCGTCAACACCCACACGTCTCATTTCCCACCATTGCCCTCTTTTATCTCATCTTTCTTATTCTCTCCTTCAGTCTCTCCTCATCTTCCACCCCCAGGATAATTCATTAGTATAAGAGCTGACTAAGCAGCTGTTGCTGCTATCGTGTTTTTTTTTCTTTATACATTGACAAGAGAAACAGATACAATCGATAGCCCCACAGCGCCACGTAGGAGTTTCATAGCTACCGAGAGAATTAGCAAGCAGATGGATTTCAGAAGCTGAGCATTAGCTGCTGTAGCTCAGCTCAGACTCAGACTCCCTGAACTCCGATTCATAAAACCGCAGAGAGGGCTGTTGGATTATAATATTTATTAGTGTCTGCAAGATAAACAGGATGAACATGCAGCTATATCCCCAAATCTCCACACTCTCACTGGAGAGGGAGAAAAATGGCTCTTCTAAAATCAGATATTTGAGGGAAAAAAATGACATGAATGTTACTTTAAGTAGATAAATGAAACACACACACTGAGAGGCTGCAAGTGATAACCTCAGAGCCGGTCAAATCAAGATAGGAAAGATTGAGCGCTGCAGGACTTCTGGAATCAGCCTCTAGGTCTCAAGGCTACAAGAAACAAACAAACAAAAAAAAACCCCAGTCTTTTATCCTGTTTCCTAAAGTGTTGTTTAACAAACACTTGTTAACCTGTGCTGTCCACCGCTGTTATGTGGATGTTATCTCGCTGGCCACTCGGTGCTGTTTATCATGCCATTTATTGTGTTGTAAGTATTTGTTTTATCGTTGCTGTTCTCTAAAGCGAGGAGATGAAACCCAATTTTACCCCATGGGCACAATCTGATTACAGTTTTTAATTCCAAAATGTAAATCTTTCCCTATCTGGAAAGTTTGAAAAAAGGCTTTGAGCTTTGTGACGTCCACTTGCTGTGAGCTGCTCTCAGATTTATTTATCAGTGTGTTTCAACTCACCATGTGGTCCTCATCGTCTTCGATAAAATCACACTTGGGATACACTGAGCAAACATTTCTCCTTATCTGATATTTTGTGTTGATCTTTGAATGTGTTCAGTTCACCCTCTTTTTTTCTATTACCCTGTAGGGACCAAAGTCACAAACAAACAGAAAACAACAGGTAAGCACTGCTGGTGTATTATTCCCCTTCATTTATAATATTTTCCATCTAAATTTTATTCTGCAGTTTGAGAAATGTACAACTGATGACTCCAATTTGTGTCACCTTAAAAGTAAAATAAAAGTTGAAAAGTTGATTTATAAATCTGTCAAAATCCTCTTGAATAAAAATTAATGTAAAATGATCTTGCTGTCATTAACAAAGTGATCAGTGTTTGAGATTTAAAATAGGAGGCCAACTAGTTATCAATCTTAATACAGGAAGCCAGCCTTTGGAAACACATTATCCTTCTCTGCTTGGCCAAGGCCAGGACGTCTGTCATGCTCTCTGCCAAACACAGTTTGAGTTTTCACTTTCAGCATCTTTCACACAACCACGAGGTGGTACAGAGACAAACACACCTGTGCATCAGATGACCTTCAACCTGATTTACTTTTTTCTGTGGAGTCGAAAGCTCTTCCACGAGGAAGATTCACCTTAAAACATGTTAACACCATTAGTTATTGGTGGTATTTTCATATCCCTGCGGATAATAAGCAAATGCAGACGGTGTGACATTATATCTCCAGCGACGCAGCAATTAATTTTGATACCAGGACATATTTCTGCTTCCCACAACAACAGCTGTAAGTGTCAGAGTTTGGTGTCAGTCCCTCATGATCAAGTAAGACCTGCATCTTTCTATGATAACCATTTTGCGCCAATATCGGACAATAATATGGGGAGAAACTTATCATATGTGAGGCACAGATACCATTATCTCCATGATTATTTTGCTCTACAGCTGACAATAGAGAGCAACAGGAAATATGGAATGATAGAGGAGTGATGATATGATACCAGGCTGATCTCATGCACTGTGTATCTAAAAAGTGTCAAACAGTAATGCACCAGTATTCAAAACCTAACCTAACTGGTAGGGGCACCAATTTGTTGAGCACTAATTCATTAGATATGATATGATGAACTGCTATATAAAGGTACATTGACTATATAAAGGTCAAACCCAGAATAAAACCTTTCTTAATTGTTGACCAATCAACTATACCAAGATCTATCAATATCATATCACTACACACTCACTCTGCATCTTTATTATTATATAGAATTTCTGGCAGATTATCATAAAATAGATACTTAATGCCATTGTCACTGCATTTTTTCAATAAGTTTGCAGACAGGACAAGCAAAGAAATAAATATACCACATAGGGAGAACCAGCCAACACAAACAACCACAAAACAATGTTTAATAAAACAAAATAATGAATAATGTGTGTTCTTTTGGAGGGAAATTAATTAACAACAGACATTTTATATATATGTATTTACCTCCCAGGTACATATTAAGTACTCCAATGTCTATAACTACACAAGACAACAATGTGTGTGTGTGTGTGTGTGTGTGTGTGTGTGTGTGTGTGTGTGGTTCCACTAGTAGCCTACAAAGAAACAGATATAACCAGTCATATGTGTGACAATTAATGATAGACAATTATGTCCACATTGAGTGTGTTCTAAGAGGCCATTTGAAAGATGACAGTGATGCTGGCTGCATAACTCCATATGTCAGGCTTTTGACTTTATAAAAGAAAAGCCACAAAGAGGAAGGGGATGGCAGACAGACAATAGCAGCTGCTTTACATGTCAAGAAAATGAGAGCTTTATTTATTTTATATGCTTCAGAGAGTGTGGAGGAAAACAGGCAGAGACAGAAAAGGACAAAAAACAAAAATGAGAAAACTAAAGAGAGGACAAGAACAGAAGGAAGTCTACCAAGAAGGGACTTGCTGGATGAAAGTAAAAACACAACAGAGACAGACTGAGTGTCAAAGTGAGAGACAGCAGAGGGTAAGAAAGGGAGCTGCAGTGTAAAAACAGTGACTGGACATTAGTGATTAGTAGCTGCAGGCTCACAAGACTCTCTGTGTGTGTGTGTGTGTGTGCAATTTCACATACAGCTGCTGAATGAGATCCTCCATTCATTCCAGTTGGCTGTTATATACCAACTGCAGTATTAAAAGCATTTGCCCAAATTGTTGTAACAACTTTTATTCAGCAGATTTATTTACATTGGCCTCATTCTGTCTTCAAGCTGCCAATTCAAAACAACTAACTTCAAAGTGCCTCTCCAAACACTGTGTACTGTAGTTTAATACACAACTCAACATCATATATGTTTTTTAAGTTATGTGTCCCAAATCATGGACAATAATGGTTATGTGACTATCCCCAGAATAAATTATTTTAAACAAACAAACAAACAAAAAAATGTCACAAGTCTACTTCATTAGGTTTAGGCATCATGAGGGTGTGGCTAGTTTTGGTGAACTACATCATGGTAAGGTAACACCCACCCACCATGTACTGACTTTCTTACTCTGATACTACACCAGATGCTCCGAGTGACGAAAAAGCTGCCACCCAATTTGTATCTGATACCTAGAGCCACTGACTAAGAGTCGGTATTTGACAAGTTGGGAGTAAGATCAGGTTAAAGAGAGAGAGGACCCCAGGCCACAAATTTCTGCATTACATAATAAAGTCTGAGACTTGATTCCATTGTGGTGCTTGATGTAAAACAGCATGAATGCAGGAATACAAGTGCCTAGGTGACGTAATACTGCAATCAAATCCATGCAATAAATATGACAATGAATCATCAACAAACCAAATCAAAACATCAGAAAGAAAAAAACAGGTATTCATGCAATGAAACTAAAATGATAAGCTTAAACTTTCAAATTTTGCACAAGTCTCAATTTAACTATTTTTCTTATGCTTTGGTCAGTGCTCATTTTTTAGAAACTGATACCATTGTCTTGCACCACAGGATCTAACAGAACTAATTCCCATGTGGGTTTTGAACCTCTGCAAACACAATTTAGCGGCTCTTGCTCTAGTGTGAAGGCTATAACTTCCCCCAGCCCTGCGAAAGTGTTCTTTGAGATACTCAGAGGCTCTGTTCTTATAGAAAGTATGAACCACACTGAGATGTAATTATGTGGCTCTATCCTTCAAAGACAGCCACCTGAGCTGTTAGAATTGCTATTTGCCAATGGTTTCAAACCCAGCACAACTGAGACTAACTTGTTCTCAGAGTGTTTTTTTCCAGGCCTGCAGGCCACAAACAGATTAGTAGATGAGTAGATCAGAAAGCAAAATCATGGTTCTGTTGTTCAATTTCCCAGAGTTTTTATTGCCACAATTTTCCTCATACTGTCTAACAAACATCCTAGGTAACTAATAAAGGACTAGCCAGAAAAGAAATCTGGCCATGTAGGACTTAATGCTTACATTTACATTTCTACATTTAGGGTTGACCTTAACATGTTTATGTGAGGCCAAGATAGCTCAGTCATCACTCAATCTCAATTGCAAACACATTCAGACACTATATAGATGAATGGTATACAGAGCATTTATCAAGAATAGAAAAGACAGCTCTCTGACATTTTGGTTTTCAAAGCATCTATCACACCTGTGCAGAATTCAAGGACAAACTGCTGTCGGGACCCCAGGTGTTTCTTGGTCTGCATGCTTCATATCGCTGACTGCTGGCTGTCTTTATGAGTGTGTACCTGCTTTACTACTGCAAGACTGCTCTGAGCGTGCAGTTTATCCTTAGTCACACAATGATTTCACCTGGCAGAAAAATGAGGGTAGTAGCCTGGCAGACTGAAGCCTCATCTTGCAGTGATCCAGCCAGGCACTGCTTTAGCTGCTGTGGATGCTGGCGCTTGTTTAGCTGGCTCAAGTCCTATCTCTCTGCCTCATCACATTTCTCTATCTTGTTTTGTTTCGTTATCTCATTGTCAATGCCAATTTCATTGTTCCTTTTATTGCTTTGTCCGGGGATCTACTGCAAACTGATCCCTCTATAAACAGACTCAGCCTCGTTGCTGTTCACTTCGGCCTTCTGGTGTTTCTTACAATGAACAACTGGACAACAAATCCACACAGCGACCACGCAATAATGCTTATTTGCATATCTCCTAACATGCTACATTTGGCTTGATTTATCCGCATAGTGTGAAAAGCATTGCTAGTATTATCACTTTGTGGTTGTATACCTTTGATGCTTCACACACATCTTCCCCATGGCAGATCAGATCGATACGATCAGCACAGTGTCTAGCTGGACACCCAAGATTAGTGTCACCACTTCAGCATTTAACCAAATGCCTGTCTCTTGCTCCTGAGTTACGTCGTTCAACAATGGCAAGTAAAGTGTTTTTGCAGAACATTGTGGTGTCACAGTGAAACTGACCTTTGACCTTTTGGATATAAAATGTTATTACTTCCTCATTTTATCCTATAAGACATTTGTTTGTTTTTGCCATTCTTGAATTATGGCCAAAAACATATTTTGAGGTCACAGTGATGGTGACTTTAGACCACCAAATTTGTATATAAATAATTAAGATGTAGAGTGAGTGTGTAGTGATATAATACTGTTAGGTCTTGGTATAACTGATTGGTCAACAATTAGGAAAGGTTTTAATCTGGGTTTGACCTTTATATCAATAATGTACCTTCATATAGCAGTTCATGTGATATCTAATGACAGATTTTTCTCTGCTATTTTTGTTCTATTTTTGTTTTAATTTTAGGCTCTACAGCAGTTATACTCAAGTTATGGCTAAATCTGTCTTGCTATGGGGTGCCAAGTGGTCCACCAACCATTTCCAATACACAATCATTATAACTGATTCAAACTGAGATTTTATTGTTAAAGTTTTTTTTGTACTGTAAAAATTGTATCAGAGTACACAAAAAGCATCCACATGGAACTTTACAGTAAAGAAAAAAAAAAATAAAGTGCCAAGGGAGAATCCCCCAGATCCTCCAAAAGAGGCCTGGGATTAAGCCCTGAATGTCCTCAAATCTTAGAAAAACCGCTGTGTACACTTGACCTATGCAGGCTGACGCGACTGGATTTGACTCATGGCAAAGATGAATGAGGCCAGCAAACAGCAAAAACTTGAAAACAGGCAATTCATTTATAACACTTTCATACTGACAGGCCCCTTGCCGCCTGCCATTTTGCAAAAGTGGCCCCTAGGCGGAGCAAATATAGTATCCCGGCTCTACAGCATGATTTTATTAGCCAACTGATTAGTTACATATAAGTAGGCTTGTCGAAACTGCCAATACTGGTTGCATACACACCTCTGTTTTCCTATAAAACCCAATAATGGTAGTTTACATACACAACAGCACAGGTCAGTTAGTGCTCAGTAAGTCTATTGACAGGTGAGGGTCACTCAGTCTGTGCTGAATCAATGAAAGCTACTCCGAGGACAGAACCACACAAGGCTGTATTGACACTCAGAGACAGAGACAGAGAGGACTTCTTTCTTGTAAACCACAGAGTGAAAACAAATCTTCTCAGTTGCCATCTTTAAGATTTCTGGTTGATTTGGCAACACCTTTGGTTACTGATGGCAAGGTTGTTTTAATAACAGGCTAAAGCTCCCAGAGTTCTGTTCAGAATAATGTATTGCACGCTGTGGGCAGCAAACACATCTTAAGAGCTCACTGTGTCAGAAATTGCAACCAAAGAGTAACAACTTGTTTAGGGGTAGAGCGACCAAACTGTGGGCTCAGAGGACTCAATGCACCATGTTGATTTAATGAAGTAAAGACTCAACAATGTTGTCTTATGCTAGTTGTTGTCATCCAAGACCAGTACACTTCCAAAATGTTTGTGTGCAATACTGCTTCCTTGGTTTGTTTGAAATAAAAAAAAAAATAAAAACAGTATTACAAAATGCAGTGTAGCAGTATATTAAAAGGTAATTCACACCAGTAAATTTACAAAAACTGTGGGCAGTCAATGGTTGACCAGCATGTTGCTCCAGAACTACATCCCCAAGTAGATGAGAGAGTTAATAAAGGGTGCTAATTTCTAATTTTACTTTCAGTCACACTCAAAGACCATCATTTATTTACATCTTGAAGCCTTGAAGCCCTTGATTGCTGTGTTGCTTGGTTCGACATGATGAATCTTGCAGGAGTCAAAATTTTCCAAATCTCCCTAACAGGAGCAAGTTACAGGAGCATGACTCATTAGTTGCAAAGGCCATAATTGTGTGAATGAGACCCATTTTGCTATAAAATGTAAATTCAAATCACAGAACCACAGACTCAAATGCATCATGTTTGTCATATTTGCTTTAATTAGACGCCACCTGCTCAAAGAGGAGGTCATAGCATGCCTCGCACATGCAGCCATGAACATTCCTGATTGTTTTTCAGTGTCATAAGCAATAATTTAATTCTACCCATTCAGTTACTTAAGGGGAAAACAAGCCAATTAGTGTACTAGCAGCCAGTCTCCATCCTACAGCCTGGCAGCCGCAGGTAAGCGACCACACAGCCAGCAGCTGATAACTATTGAGACCGCTAGCCAACGGCTAGTTAGCAGCCACCTGGCCAGCCAGCAGCTGGTGACCAGCCACTGAACCAGCCAGAGACCATTAGGCATCCACCAATCTGTCAGCCAGGAAGCCAACAGGGAGGCAGCACTACCAGAGAAGGTTCAGAAGGACAACCTGATGGAAAGTGAGGAGAGGAAGAGTGAAGCACTAAAACAGGCAGATTCTTTGAGTTACTGCATGTTTGTCCAGTGACAACAGACAGGATTTTTGTAATCTTTATCTGGTTCTTTTTTAGGCACAAGTACAGTCAATTTGTTGCCAGTTGAAGAGATAAAGTCAGTTTTACTCTGAGACAGGTTTTGGGAGGGTGTTAGAATAATGTGTGTAATCTGCTGGCAGTTTTAATCCCTTGTAGCAAAAATATCAATATCAAATATCAATCAAAATATTCAGTTGATTTTACAAAGCAGTGCTTCATTTTACAAACTTTTTTGATGTTGATGTCTATGTGGCACACTATTGACTTTCATGTCTGAATAATCTAATAGATGGACTTATGCCATGATGACTTTGATGGCTTTTTTTTCAGTGTGCAAAACCAACAAAAGAAGTAAACAAACTGAAAAAAAGGGTTAATGCATTCCCTCAGCAGGCTTTGTTTTGGGAAATTATTATTTTGACCATTAGTTTGCCAAAAGAATTATGCAAATGGCAAAAAAATGTCAAAACACATGGTAATTTAATTATCCCCCATTCAAGCAGACTGTCAGAATACATTTTTCCAGGCTTGAAAGCACCTTCATGGAGTGAGCTTTGATATGCGCATTCATCAAGAATTTACCTTTATTCTTTGGATACATCATGTTTATTATACGGATAAAACTTTCTAAATGTCAAATATGCAGGCAGACTGACAAATACAGACAAAGAACTATGGTGAAGCAGGATATTGTTCCTGTTGTTGATTGTTAGTTTTTATGTAGCAAATATGTTTAAACATTACATTTCTTTACTTTCCAACAACACTGTTGTAATGTGTATTTAAGTCTAGACACAAAAAAACACTTGGTTAGGGATAAGAAAAGATCATTTTTGGCTTAAAATACCAAATTTTGGTACCACAATCGCAAGCTGAAAGGACCACCAAAGTCTTGCAAACACCCCAAAGGGTTTTGTTGTTTTGTTGGTCTTGCAAAGTGGTCTGTAATGGTCTGGCAGCCATCTCATCTAGGTGTTACAACATCCACTGTCCCAGCTCATATATGTGATCAGAACTATATCACTTTAGAAATCTTGTTTATTATGTAAAAAACATACAAATGTAACATTGCCAACATTTTGCCCTGGTGATCCCCAGCGGATAAAGCCTACTGACTTTGATGGTTCCCTAACTATTGTATAACTATACTATTCCTCATTAAATTGACATTCTTTCTTTATAGTGAAATGCCTTAACAACTATTGGATTACCATGAAATGTGGCACAGATAACCATTGTGCAATAATTCCGTATAGCTTCGTTGGTCATCTGAGTCTTGTTACACGACTACATGCCTTCAAATTAATGACATTCCTGTAAACCTCAGCTGAACTTAGCATGCTAATACCATGCTAATAACCGGTGCAGAAATGTAAAGCAGCACCATAAATAGCTAAAACAAGTGACTATTTCTTATATCTCTCTGCTTTATGAGTTAACAGTGGAACTTAATAGCGTAAATCAATGCTATCTTGCAACAGGAGACATACAGTAACTTTTTAGATGTGACGACAAAATATTCCAGGTGATCTCTGTAAATAAATAATCAGAAAATTCAGGTATTTATCAAAAAAATATACAGAACAAAACCGGTGGCCTTCGGTCATAGGTTGTTATGAAATGTCTAAGACCAATCTGAATTTACACTGCATCACTGTAAACTGTATGAAACACAGCATTCTTTGATTGTTTTGGACAGTTAAACATTACTACCTATTACATATTACAAACTATATGCTTTTCCCATGTTGGTGGCACACAGCGCTCTAAACTTTAGCTCTTATGTGCTGATGTTCTATTGGGCAGGTAGGATAACAAGACAGCTCCAAAGTGGAAGAGGTCAACAGATAACAGACTCACACTCCAATCTTGTTGGCAGTTTTCTCTCATGGTATAATAATGATACATGACAAAAAAAGCACTGTATGATGGGAAAAGAAAGCCTGTCCACAGCTCTGAAGAAGCTCTCCAAATCTCTCTTCATGTACCACGTCCAAGATTTTTCTCTGTGACAATAAAATCCAATCACGCACCAGCCATCTGCTGACATCTCTGATAAAGTGGGCACTTAACGAAGTTTGAATTTAATTTCACCTCTGCAGTTAGACTGAACATCTCTGTAATACTGAGAGGAGAGGTTAAGTTGGTTGGCTGGTTAAAGTCATGAAGACAAATGCCATTAGGTGGAACAACTTTGTGAAAGATTTTAGAAACCACTTTGTGCTCTATTTTTATATCTGCTTATTTCAAACAAGTGAATGATGTGAATTTTCCCTCTCATGGTAAAAAATGTGTTAACAGTGTAAACCTTTTGGTTTCTATTTTCGCATTAAAGTTTAAACTGTAGGAATCACACACAGTATAATCAACTGATGGCAGTTGAGCATAACTACAAGCATAATCACTAGGTAGTCAAATAACTAATTTCTGCCAATCTTATTTGACTACTTCTAGGATCCCCACTACTGAGGTTAATTTCAGTCAAATTCTAACAAAGACAAACTCTTCCTTATTGCTAAAGCCAATATCTGTCTTTAGTCTCTGCTTTTTCAGCCGGCCAGTCGACTACAGTAGAGATTTAGATCAATAAACTAACTGGAAGCAGGGTTTTTTTAAAAAAAAATTCTAGCCAACCAATGAGTGAGCAAGGATATGAAAGGAGCTTTTTTAAATTCTCTTAACCTGGATGTCTTTGGACTGTAGGAGGAAAATGAAACATCTGAAAAAAACCCACTCAAACACAGAAAGGCACCATGTGGTTGGGTCGGGATCAAACACAGGACTTTTCTTGCTTAAAAGTGACTGTGCTAACAACACAAACAAGTGCTTGCTGAAGAGTAAAGATGAAAAAATTGCAGCATGATTAATCGTAGCCTTTTTTTCCATATTGAGTTCAGGGGAGTTGCAGTTGATACCCAAAATAAGAGTTTGAAGTTGGCCTTTAAACTGTCAGTTAAAACTCCCAATGCTATTCTAATTTGCTGCTTCAGTGCAGGTCAGTGCTGTTTTTTTTACCTGCATGTCCAGAATACAACAAATGCTGTGTGATACCCTTCTTCATGAGACTCTACCTCAGTGTGGCCACAGACTCTGACTTCAGCAGTAACAAGATTTATGCAAGAGCAAAATGATCTTCACATACAGTCTTAACACAGCACTACATACTTGGGCATCAGATCCATATATTTGTCTGCAGGACAGAAGTAGCTGTTGAGTTTTACACGTCTCCTCGTCTCTGGTGCAGATTTCAGGCATTCATTTGGCAGCCACAAACCACTAACTCTCCACAGCAGCTGTTAGGGCAGCTCTGAGATAAAATGCTACCACCTTGCTGTCCAGGTTAATCAACCAATAACTGCTGTAAACCACAATCTCCGCCAGAATGCTGAGAGGAACATTGGGCACAGGCAATGACACACAGAGGAAGAGACACATTTAGACAGTCAATTTACTGCTCACCATTGATGTCCTCACAGTGAGAGGGTATTGTCATTAACAACTGTCTGAAATTGTGCCTTCAGTAAATCGTTCAAGCAACAGGCATGTGTTGGATAGTGTTAAACTGAAAGATTCTTCAGTTGCTGTTGATAGATCGACCTCTCTCTAGCTGTCAGTTTATTTTTCAAAAGTCTAGAGTTTTGAAACACAATAATTTGAATGTCTTAGGGACTGTCAAAATTATGTTTTGAAATAGCATGGCCCTGTCCAGGATTATTTAGATTTAAAATTAATCATTATTTATTTTTTTAAACTTTGCATTATTCACACATAAAACATACAACTTGGAATGGCTGCACAAGATTACACTTGTTTTGACTTGCAGTCCATTCATGTCCGTTTTGAAAATTGTTATTAAAAACCTTGTTTGTGATCATTATTTAAAAAAAAACACACACAAAAGCAACACATATAATACCTCACTTTTAGTACCGGATTTAAATTAACAATACAAGTTTTATGTTTCATGGGGAAACATACCTTGTGGCTTAAACTGAGAAAAACAAACAAACAAACAAACAAACAAGCAAACAAACAAACAAAAACCCAAGTGTAACAGGAATGAAAATAGAACTAAATTAATAGAAAGAATAGCAAGCAAAGAGATGTAACCCCAGCATTATTAATTCCATTTATATTAATATCTATTTCTAACTAGTTACACTATTAGTACCAACATAAGGCAAAGTATAGCCTAATTAATTTAAGAAATATAAGGGTGGCAGAGAAACAAAAAGTAAAAGAGGAAAGCAGTGTGAGTGGGAAGCTAAAAAAAGTATGATGGAGTGGAATGAAAGGGGAAAAGCAAAGCGGAAAGAAAACTGACAGAGAGCAGAAGAGTGGTGAGAAGAGAATTATAACCACCGTATGTAATTACTGCAATAACAAGCTATTCACCCTGTGTGACCAATTTTTATTTGGCAATATGACAAGGGGGAAAAGACGGTAATTGCTGTCCCAAGAACAATGCAGATTAAAAAATTGATGAGCCCATCAACTTAGATGACTGCGAAAGTGTGTGCGTGTTTACTGTGTGTGTGCAAGACAATAACAGCAGAAGGGGTGTGTATGAGTGTGTGTTCATCTTACACGTGGTATGATCGTGTATTGTAAAGTTAAATAGTGTGTGCGTTTTGGGTGACAGTGCTCGGGTGTCTACTTTGTGTATTTTGTGGGTTTGAGTGCTTGTTTGGTAGATGACAGTAAATGACAGCTGCTGGGTCGAACAGGGTCTCAGAGCTTGTTAAAGACTGACCGGGGATAATGGAGTGGGTCTGCTGACTGTTCACTCTGCACACACCAGCACACATAAACACACACACTTTGTAAAAACTCAGTATGTCAGTTTCAGTTAGAAAGTTGTAATGACTTCTATTCCAGTCATTTTCAGGCATCTCTCCAAAGTTGTTTTACTGTGATTGACCTGCACAGGTTGAAGCCTCATATGGTGTCTGTGTATCCAAAATTTTATTTTAAATAAAATAGAATCTTATATATAAGCTGCAGTATAAAGTAAAGTATAAAGTATAGAAATATGTGTCGAGATGTCACAGGTTGAAACCTTGTTATGGTGTGTGTGTGTGTGTGTGTGTGTGTGTGTGTGTGTGTGTGTATGCCTGCCTCCTGCACTTCTATCTTTGTGAGGACTCATTATTTTTTTAAGGCTTTGAAGACTTTTGTTTTGGTCATAACTATATTTAGGTTAAGTTTCAGGGTTATGATTGGGTTGAGCCATGTAGTTTGCACTTGTAAGAAGTTAGGGGACTCGTTGTGTCAGTAAGGAATCAGGGTTCGCACTTTGATGTACAAATGTGGAAGTGTGTGTCCAAAATGGAAATTCGAGGAACCATAATTTCAAATTAAATTGTGATGGAATATATAAGCTTTCATACGTAGCAAAATCAAAGCACACTCATAACATGTGCAGTACATATGTATAGAAACACGTTTGGAAATATCACTCTGACACTCTTTTTCATTTTCACTCAATCTGGTGTGTAAATCTGTGGTTATTTTTTCCACGTGTGCCAGTTTGAGCATGTAGACCTGTTTGAATGCCTCATTTTCATGCACAGTATGTGAGGGCATGTTAGGTGTATATGTGTGTGTGAGTGTGTGTGTGAGAGCAAAAGGGTCATGGTGAGTAAATTTAATTTTTGAATAAACAGACCATGAAATAGTTTCTCAAAATCTGATGACTCTCCAGCTGTCTCGAATGTTACGTGTGGATGGATTTCAAGCTTTTAAGACCGTGTAAGAGTATTTGTGCTCAAGTGTGAGTGTGTGATAAATACTTGCTATGTGTTTGGGTGTGTAAGATTGCTACTTTGGGACTCATTCCTGTCACATAGTGATTTTACATTTCTGTATGGATGCATGTATAAGAGCAGTTTTTCTTTGCTTTATAATATTTGCACTGAAAGTGTGTGTGTCCGCACATGTTGGCGTTAAACAGTATTTCATTTGCTGGCTCATTTACCACAGGTGTGTTCAGGTGGGTTGTAAATTTAGCAATGTGTGTGTGTGTGTGTGTCTATGTGTGTTGGCTTGTTGTGTGCATTTCCTCCCCCTCAGTGAGCATTAACTGCAGGTTGTTAGACTCAAAGACAATTCAAGGTTGAGCTTTTTAAAGACAATAACTCAGCTGAAAACTTTAATGCTGGGCCAGACAGTGTAGAATAGGTGTATTAGAGCGTCTCATTCAGAGGCACAAAGTGAATAAACTTTAATTTATCAAGAAAATAACCCCACCTGTGTCATATAGAGACCCAACAGCAGGTATTCAGTGTCAACCAAATTCAAGAGATGCAGCTATATGAAAAAGTTTAACCCGCCAATATATTAATTGAATTAAAATATAAACTTTCCTTGCATATTTACTAATTTATCTGCTCATATTATTGATATCTCTTTTGATTTTCTTTGTACTGCAATATGTGTGAACCTGTACAAAAGTACTCTATAGATAAACATCTGATGGATTGTTTGTTGGCAGGTGTCAGAGGTTACTACAGGGTGTTGGCATGCATATCTGGTGTGCCTCCATCATGGCAGAAACAGTCTACAATAGTTTTTATCAGGATGCACTTTATGAATACAGGCTACAATCTATTTTTATGTTCCAGCTGTCCCAAACCAGGACAGCTCCTATAAAGGCCATTAGCTTTCTAAAATGGGTTTTTGGGTGATAGTAGCTGTAAAAGACCTCAAACGTTGTAAAAGCGAAGCTAGACGACAGGGGAGACTGTAAAAGTCTTTCAGAGGAGTTTCTATAAACACACAGAACTTTCTGAACAGCAGGATACAATAACAGAAGCACCTTAATAATGCAAGTTCTGAGCCATAATCATAATTTGAAGGCTACTGTTAGAGATTTTAGAGAAGGACAGTTCACTTCAAAATCAAAAATACATATGTTACATTCCTCGATTAGGCTCATGGGAAGAGGGAAGTAACAATGAATAATAAACAGCGGTCAAGTGAAAAGACAAAGTGTATAAACAAAAAATGAAATTTATTTACAGAAAAAAAGCAATAATAAAAAAGGTCACCTTCTTTAAAAGCAAAGAAAATGACACTAAAAATAATTTAAAAACACCCAAAAAAAACAAATCAGTGAACACACAAAAAAAACCCACCCTCTATCCAAAAACAAAGTATCTGTCATTGAGTTTGGTGCACTACAGCTATTTTCTACAGTCTTCTGTCCAACACACAGCACCCATGCTGCCACACTGACCCACTGAGTCACTGACTCTAACGTTTGGCTTCTTCAAAGTCTTATGCATGATCCTAATTAGCAGAGTGAGCACAGGTGTGCTCAATCAGGTGCGCTCAGGGTGCCACCTGAAGAAGCAGACAAAAATACCACACAGGAAAACATGCACAAGAAAGGACACACCCACCTTTCACCCTTAACAACATGCTTTTATCAGCCTAGATTAGTTTGGTGTGAGTTGCCAAATATTGGAGATATTAGCCATAGAGATGTCTGCCTTCTCTCGAAATGGCACTTGGCATGTGGTGCTTAAGAGTGTAAAAAAATGTACATTTGAAAAACTCACAGTGATTTCCATTTCCAGAAATCATGACACAGTTAGTCAAGATAATCTATAGATCTTGCTGTGAGCAGTTTCATGTAGAAACTATTGTATTTCTACCAAACTACACCCACCAACTGTACCAATGCACAGGAAGTGTGCATCAACCGCTAGCTCTTCTAGATCACTAATGTTATAGATCAGTCAAGGAGGTCACCATGAATGTTTACATCTCATATTGTTTTTTAGATTTTAATTAATACAATATTTTAATTTGAATTAACTTAAATACTATGGGAATAGAAAATAACGAAAGAGGTTAACTTATCCACTTTTTTGAGCTAGTAAATAACACAGTCAGAATCTTTAGGTCCTGGTCTCATTTTATTGTGTTTATTGCCACAGAGGTCTTTTTTTTTTTCCAAGGTCGCTTGCAAGAGATTAAATGTAAGCTTTTAACAGCTGGTATGGATGGTAAAACAAAAGTTACATTCTCACACTGAAAATCTAGAAACTCACTCTAATGGCCCTCTATCTCACTCCCTGTCATACCAAGATCTCACCCTCATTTTTGCTTTTTCTCTACCCTGACTCTCTGCCTGTCTGCCCTCTTCCTTTCTTCATCCTGGCAGCGTGCCTCACTGGTATCTGGGATTGTCCTGTGGTTCTCCTCTGCCAACTTCCTGTCCCGGCTTTGACAGACTGTCCCATGGTAGATGATATCTCTCAACTAGACCCTGTCACAGGGGGATATGAACTTGGGTGTGTGTATGTGAGAAGATAAAACAAAAATTTTCAAAATTTCAGTTTTAAAGAGGGAAAGAAAGACAGAAAAAAAAGTTTTTTTTTCTTTTTATTATGTGAGGGAGTTACGGTTCAAGTGGTGAAACTTAACTGTCTCGCTAAAACTGCATTAAGGCCATTTTCCCCAAAGTCTCATGATGAAAATATATCTAAGAGATAAATATCTCCCTGGCTATTAGCTCATTCATGCATACTTCTGTGGTGGAGCTATCCATGGTGCTGAACTACAAGACACTCTGTAAGAGGGAAAAGTTTTGTCCCAACTAACTAACAACGTTCAAAATACCATTAAGATGACTCATATATTTTGCTTGACAGAGTCACAATATCTTAACCCAGTTAAATACTTACAAATACACTATTATTTATCTACGTGTTTTTTTTTTTTGTACATTAACAAATTGAAAATAAATGTCCACCAATAAAGGCAATAATTACTTAAGACAAATAAATATAGCAGACTGTATTTTTATGTGTTAAGATGCTAACCTTGGAAGGTGAATATATAAATGGTCATCCACCCCTAAAATGAAAACACTCATTAAAAGTATTTATTTGTTCATAAATGCCCATCTAGCAGCTGTCAGCTCCCTAATGAACATGGTAAGATGTTGCATACCAACTCTGTTGCTGAAAACAACCCTGAATTGTTGTCACTGGGTAAAGAAATATTAACGCTCATAATTTTTTCCACTTATTCTCCGCTGCCAACTTTTGTTCTGGCAATGGCTCAGCACTGAAATGATGTGAGGAGAGATGTAAGACCACAAACTCCAATGCACAGCGAGGGATTAATGGCTCACAACCAAAAGACATTGTTGGTTACCAAGTATTTGTTTATTTCATTAGGTCTGAAAAAGTTATTTTGCTAATATATAATTAAAACATAAGTTCCTTAATCATAGGATTTCAGAAATAATCATTTCAGATACAGTATATGTTTTAGGTGCTTTGTAGCAAGTATATTTTGGAGCTTTATATCTGGAGTATTAAAGCTTACATAATGAAAAAAAAGGAGGTTGATGCTAGCAACAAAAAATTCATTCAGGATCCTGCCAATGCACAACAAAAATAACAAAGTTATATGTCTATTTAACTATAACATTATCATACCAAGCACACTACTGACAAACTAATATCCCTTTAATTGATTTGTTCTTAGCGACAACAGTGTTCAGTTACAGGGTATCAGAGGTGAGTGTTAACAGCTTAGCTCACATAAGACCTTCCCTGGACCAGGGCCAAGAGCAAAAATCCTCCATGAATGCAAATGCAAACCTATTTTTCCTTTCGAAAAATGCTGTAAACAAGTTCATCCCATGAATGTTGATGCAAGCTAAGTTATACAGGGGGTGGACAAAATAACAGTGAAACATGCGCAATATAATGTAAGGTAAAACAATATCCCTGCAACAAATGCTCATTTTGTGAAAAGGTAATTTGCAGTATTTGTTGACATTGTGACAAAGTTGTGCTGTGTTTGAGACTGTAGTTGAGTCATGGTGTTATTGTGTTTGTGTGTTGTTTTGCACTTTATTGAGATCCTAATGTTGTGTCTACCCCCCTCCACTCCATATGCATGAGGTGGAAAGGATACGAAAGACAAATCTCTGTTTGGTTTTATTGTCACAGAAAATTACCTCCGATCTCCAATTATTCGCACAAAACAAAACAAAACAAAACAAAACAAAACAAAACAAAACAAAACAAAACAAAACAAAACAAACAAGCAGACAAACAACAGCAACAACAACACAAACACATTTAATGCAGCATTAAACAAGGATGTAAAGAAACACAACACTAAACAAACATAAAACAAACAATAAAAAGCTTATAAAACAAAGTATTATATTGTGCTAATATATGAATCATGGTACAGGATAAACAATTTAAAATTAAAGTTAGTTAACATCCAAGATTGCTGTGCCTATGCTATATTATTACCTTGCCTGAAAGTTGTACCATGCAGAATGGAGATTATATATTATACTTTTACTTTTTGGACATATTTACCAAAATACTAAATATAGTCACCAATCCTCCCTCCTTTCATTTGATTAAATAAAACATCTGGACGTCCCCATAGCAAGCAATCCATTCAAACTTGACCCCTAACCCTGAAATAATTTAGACCCATAAGTACAATATCCTCCAATTTTGACAGAACTATGCCTAAGGTTTTACCTATGTTGGTCTCTAAAATTCTAAAACAACTGGAAATAGTCTGTTGCCTGTTCATCTATAAACACAGTTAACTACAGGTACAATTACTAGTTCAACTCAAATTTGCAGTAGTCGGATGGCAATAATTATATTGAAATATCAGTAGTTTTTAAAGTAATTAACTACTTTGGGTCATGTACTTTATGTAATTAATTACATCTACAATCTACATATTCATAGTATTCATAATGCAGCTAATTGGCCAGGGTTGTCATTAAATGAAAATCACCTGCTATTTGGCTAAAATCACCTCTTGTTTGCAACAAAGATATCTACAATCAGGTTCTATAAATTTCGCTAGTATTCACAACAACAATTACTCCCTATTCTCTTCTGTTAAAATCCTGGAGCTGCCTAGGTGTGGATTGGCTTAGTGATTTAAACTGTCCCATATTCAAATGCATTGATTTATTGTTATCAAAGATGTAAAGCATCATCTTTTTTTCAGTCTAAAAGTTGGCTTGTTGTAGAAGGACCAAGCTCATAGAATTGACATGCATCAATAGATCAGTATGAGCAGAGTTATCAAAGACAGATGAGACATTATCTATTGCTTTAAGCATTGAAATGATGTGAGGCTCAACCAGTCTACGGTACATGATGGACAAACTTTTTTTCTTTTTTATTAATACAACAAACTGATTCTCCTTGTACCACATATACTATATTGAGGGATGAGAAACTACGTGATATTTGGGCAACTTTACAGGACAGCCAACACATATGAAATATGACCATACTTTGTCCTGACTTTGTTTATTGAATTTAATCTTAAATATCAAAACTTTATAAACATATGGATGACAATATACTTAATTAATGACATATAATTAGTGAACAATATTTCAAATTTTATTTAAAAAAAGAATAAAGTTGGCCTCAAATAGTTTGTATTCACTGTTAAGTCTATTTGTTTGATTAATAACTCTGGACTGTTTTAGAATTCACAAGTACCCCTTGGATAATAATCAAAGAACTTTCATTTTATATAAATAACTTATTTTTACCCAAAATATCACTTATGCCCCTGTGGTTCTTATTCCTTGGTTAAGGATTAAGTACAACATATTAAAGTAACCAAAATGACATGATAATATGAAGATATCACGGAAATAAACTGTGAAAAGCTTAATCTTTATTTATGTATCAGCGATGTTACATTTTCTTCATCACACAACCCCATCAGTCTCTTTAACTATTAATATTGTAAATATTTTAAAGTAGGAACACACAAGTTAATGTTCTGCTTACTTAAATGACTTCCAAATGACAATTTTGGGGCAAAATAACAAAACACTCATCAAAAAAATAATTGTGCACCCCCTGTCAAGCAGCAACTGCTGAAACGCTTCATCACTGTCTGCTTCATTTCAGCCACCCAACGTGTCACAGATATTGAAAATCAATTACTAAGCAGCAGCCCTGAGGAATCCACACACACACACACACACACACACACACACATAGGCAAACACACACGCAAGCATGCTGTGCATTGTCCTGCTGGCAGAGACAGAGAGCAGGCCGCTGGGAGAAGAGAAGTCTCCATCGACCAGCAGTCAAACTTTTAATAAACACATTAAATCCTTATGGATCCTCCTGCTGAGCTGCCACTAAATGGCACTCATGAGGAATTAGCACAAGGCAAGATTAATTGGCTGCCTAGAGAGGGGAGGAGAGGATGTGCTGGAAGAGAGGAGGAATGAGGGAGAACAGATAAAAAAGAAAGGAGGCATAGAGAAAACGATAGGGTAAAAACAAAAGTAAAAAAAAGGAGAAGAATTAACAAGAGCAGGAAAAAAAGGCATTGACTGAGTTGTGACAATGAAGTGCTGAAGGTGGAGGAGAAGAGCAAAAAAGGGTGGAGTGGGAATAGGAGAGGAAGATAAAAGTGTGAGCAAATGCGTGGCAACACTTTAGATTCAGGGTCACCCCAAGGAAACCTAATGGAAAATTATTAACAAAATGTCCAAATTATCATTAAAGATGGATTAGAACATCTTTATGCTCACTAGCCGGTCATTCATCAGCCCGCTATTGTTTCTCGCTGCTGAAAGTGGCAGGAACTAAAAAAAGTAATTATAAGTGATTCCAAAGTTCCCTTAGAGACAAGTCCTATCAGACAAGACTTTATAAATTGGACCAAAAAAAAAATAAATCAAGGTTCAAGGTCTATTATCGATTGCACCTACATTTCTCGAAATTTATGGCAGTGCAACATGAATAAGCTTAAATTTCCTTCAAGGTAGAGGGGAAAACACTTTTTCCATAATGAGTTCACTTGCAATTTCTTGGTACTTGTGTGGAGGGGTGCTGTGGTTGCTGGGTTCTGGTGAAAGTGGCCTGTGGATGGCAGTTTCCATTAAAAATATTCAGGTTTGCAGAGCATCTGAGCCTTGCAGAGTGGCTAGTTTGTCGCTTGGTGGGATGCAATTCTAACTTCTGAAGTCCTGTTGAATTTTGCTAAGAAAAAATGACCTGTATCTCACAGAGCCACTTGTTTTTGCAGCTTCTGAAAAAAATGGATAGCACAGGATCAAAGCACTCAAGTCTGCATAATAGAAGCAGATTATTGTCTAGTTCCAATGCTGACTTCTTGAGTAGGGTGTTCACATGCTAATTAGAAAACAAAGCTAAGGATGATGTGAATGTTATTATTCTAGCAGGAATTCTGTCAAAAGTCAAACCAAAATTTTGTCCTAATTTGTTGTATGTGGGGAATATGAATGTCAACCAAATTTTAGTGCAATCCGTTCAATACTTGGTGAGATATTTCACAAAAAGCTGTGTCTGTCAGCTTCATGGTGGTGCTTGAAGGGCAGTCAGGGAATCACCAAAGTCATTAGGATTCACTGAGTGGAAACTATGAATGTCTGTACCACATTTTCTTCCAATCCATCCAATAGACATTGATTTCTCAGGAGAAGTAAAACCATGACCTGCTGGTTATGATTGATTGCACTGCATTTATTTTGGCAGCTGTTGCTCAGGAGATAGACTGGATTGTCCACTAATCGAAAGATTGGCAATTTGATCCGTGGCTCCTCCAGTTGGCATATCAAAGTACCCTTGGGTAAGATACTGAACCTGAAATTGCTCCTGATGGCTGTGCCATTGCTATGTGAGTGTATGCAAAGACATTTGAACATTTATTAGTTATACTGGATATTTTTTACTGATATTGCCAGTGTCAATTTGCTTAGACATAACCCTTAGTCAAGATATGTCATTACATTTTTACGAGTATGATTCAAGCTACTTTTTGCCATTCATGCTTTGTGTTTCTCATTGCAGATATCTTTAATTCAATTGCAGATATCTGCAACTGAATTACTACTAGTGGTGACTCCGCTTTCATATATCAACAATAAAATTCTGGCTATAATTCCAGTTCAAGAATAAAATTATAATTCTCAACTCAAAAGATATCTCAACTGGAAATAACAGCTAGTCACAATTCAGTTGCAGATATCCACAATTCACATTCACATTGATAATGTTTAACTGAGTGGCAGGTGGCATCGTGTATGGCAGACTCGGCCTACAGTGTATGAATGTGTGTGAATAAGTGAATGTGACATGTATTGTAGAAGTGCTTTGAATAATTAGATTTTTGTTTTTGTAATACTCAAAATTGATGCTGGCAGTGTTTTAAGGGTTTTTTGGAATGCCAAAAATATATATTTTCTTTCTTTCTTTTTTTTTTAGGTGTTATATTTCATTTCATGGATTTCTAATAGTTCCCTATGCAGATGAAAATAAGTCTTGAAGTTTAAATGAAAAAGAATGAGCCGTGGGTCAGTGGTAGCCTGGGGGTCCTGGAAGCACCCTCGTGGATTTTCAGGTCACAACTTTGCATCAGTGGACTAACTGGTTGGGAAAAATCTTGGCAGGCAAAGTGAACGACCTCTAACTTCCCTAGTTAAGGATGCTTAGTGTCAGTGTACTCGCACTGGGCAGCTCACAGGCCTGACTTTGAATACTGACTAGAAATGTGCAACATTTTCGGTAATAAAATTGGCATGCTCTGTTGACTTCTGGATGAAAAGAAATCACTTGATGGGAAGACCAACTTCAAAGTGGGTACCCTTGTGAAATCATGACTCCGATTTGAACTCGGCGTGGATATCCAATGTGAGTCATAAAGCTTTATTGCACCTTCTGATCCCATCTTGTGATCAGTTTGAGGACAATAATCTTAATATTTTTCAGGAGAATACTTACATCATTTTACATTTACTGTTAAAAATGCAGCTCGTAATGTTAATTGTGCCTCTTATGCTCCCCACCAGACTATTTTTTTCATGCTGTTTTTAATGATCTTTAATAAAGTCCTATTAAGAAACATAGCAGCACATGATGGCGCAGGCGGGAGCAATTCAATGACATTTACTATTGTCAGTGTTAAATACTGTAGTCAGATGGCTTGGTCACAGGTGAGTGAACTGCTCTGTTGATTCAAGATCATCTCTGTTAAAACATGCCGTGCCCTAAAACTGGGAGAACAGATGGTGCTACCTGACACACACATACTGTACACACACTTACACAAGCTCATGACTTGCTGGGTCAACAATGAAACACATGGTGGAGCCTCATTTTGAGGTGTTAATACACACACACACCCACCCACACACACACACACATACACACACACACGCACACACACACACACACACTGAGTCTCAGTATAAAATAAACCTTGTCTTACAGTGACAGCTGTGAGTGTGTATTCTCTGATCTTTGTCAGTGTGTGCGTATGGATTACACCAGTTGGCATGTGTTCGTGATTCTACTTCATCAACAGATGGCTAATTGCTTTATCAATTAACCATGAAAATGTTAATGAAGTCTCATTATCAATTATTTAATTTGATATATAACTTATTAATCAAACAGCTGAGTGTAAATTACCACAAGGGCAAGAGAGCTGTGAGTACCACTCCTGATTTTTGGGGGTATTTGATTGTGGAAAAATAGCTTGGGTCAACAGCACACTCCAAAATGAAGCACCACTCAGTATGTATAGAGACCTTCTCAGTGCTATCTCATATCTATAGGACAGAACTGGTAAATTTCCACTGACTTCCAAAAGGACTTATATGACCAGTCCCAAAATGACAAGTATTAATGTTTTAACAGTCGCAGTTTTAAAAATGTCCTTATTCATGAAACAGTCGCAATTCTGCTTCAAAACTATGTAGTAAGGTTTAGGAAAAATATCATGATCTGGCATCAAACAGAAAACAATTAAATAATGTTATTTGACGTAAGGTAACTGATATCATGAAACAAAATGTAACATAACACATACATGTAGCATGCTACATAGAGTGGAATACTAGGATATGTTATTATCAAAAGTCAACGCTGACTTTCGGATGTGAACACTGGTCTCCTTTGTGAAAGTCCTGTTGGCTTCTTTCATATTATTTAAAATTAAAAATACTTTTCTGTGTTTTATGCTCCATCCCTAAATCTTCCTCTGCTCCTGTAAAAAATTGCTATGACCATTAGAGGATGCTGCCTTACAATAAACATACGTATGTGTGGTAATAAGCTGTTTGGACAGTGTGGTCGTTTTTTCTGTCACTTTTTTTTCTCTGTGAACGTACTGCAAAAGTTTAAATTCATACATAAATGTACAGATGAAAGATGATATTGTTGGAATTGTTAGCTGCCTTGATGTCTGATCAAGTCCATCGAATGTTATCCTTCCTATCTGGATAGTTGCTTTTGCTGGAACATTGTGGCGAATTGTAAGACATACGTTCATTCTTGGGTAACTTTCTTTAAATAAGCCATGACAAGATGGGTGTTACTGCCCCTTCAACACCAGGCAGCACCTCAGAAGCCTGTGTGGTGCTAGTAGGGAATTTGTGTCTTGCTCAATGACACTCACGCAGAGCTGATGCTTTTACGCACAAGCTTCAGTCTTCAGGGACAAAAAAAAAAAAAATAAAATCTAGCAACCGTTTAAGCATTCGCCCGTTGGTAGCTTTTGAAGCTGTAAGCTGTCAAACAAACTAATTTGAGACTCATCCTCCATCTGAATACATTTAAAAGAAATAAAGGGTGATTTGAATCTCAAATAAGACATTGTGTTGCTGGGGAAAAGCTTGGTGTTTGCTCAGCAAAGTAAACTAAACAGTCAATTTGCTCACATACGAGATGGCGGGGAGGGAACAGATTGTTTTCCAGCATTATCTCTCCAAAATATGAGGGATTTATACGATTATTTGCTTCAAAGGTCCACTCTATAATTACCATAGGGAGCCCATTACTGGCTTTGCTTGCACTGTGATTTATCACTATCTCCCCAAAATGATGCCAAACATGTTAATGAGGGTGGTGTCCCACACTTTCACAAGGCCTAGAATTTACATACTTTTATCTGTGTGTCCTTGGGATAACAGTAAAATAATGAATAGAGGGGATGCAGCAGGTTTGCAGAATCTGGCTTTAATCGACATCAAACCAAAACAGGACTGAAAAATAAATTAGTCGATAATAAATTAGTGGTCTTGTGCAGATAAAATGTCAACAGTCAGGCATGTGTATTTTGTTGGGATTGGTATTGCCTCTTGCATTATTTTTTTGTATTAGACAGCTGGAGGCACTCACTGAAAATAACTGAAAACTCAATCAATTAACTTCAACCCCAAAGTTGTTTACAGCCTTTTACATAAAACTTGTAGAGAGCTAGGAAGTGGAGAAAGCCTGGCATCAACTAGTCATCCGTTTAGCACTTGCCAGACAGCCATTGTTCACAAAATTAAGTCAGAGTGGGAGACCATTAAAGTATGGAAATCTGGAGTTTAGTTGCAGACGGTTGAGCCTTGGCACAATTTTCTCAGCCAACGAAAATACTGGCCATCCAAAGATCATACAATTTTCCTCAGCTGATAACTTCTTAAAAAAATAAATTGACTTCTGGTGACTTATTGATCATGTTGCTTGTGGTGGATCATGCCCTAAGGGGGGCAAGAGGAAAAGAAGAGGGTGATAGCTGGAGAGGAAAGGTGTAATGTAAAAACTGAACAAACCTGAATGATACGAGTGTGTGTGTGTGTGTGTGTGTGTGTAATTTACAAATATATGTATAGGCAGAGGGCTCTTTGTTAGGCAAATGATGTATGTACACAAATGTGTACATACATCATTTCCCTAACAACGATAATTGTGTTAGTCCAGCAAGAACTCCAAGGACTTCATCATCCAATTATAGCGAGCCAGCGAAAGGTCTCAATCCCACAAGTTCTGCAGCTGCCAGCACAAGAAGCGACTGCGCTACCAGTGGGGCTAATTTAAAAGAGCCTCTCATGTAGCCAAAGGCTAATGTTTCCACCGCAAAGCTCAGCCAAATTTTTCAACTCTGTTCCACTGAAGTACAGTTTTACTATCTATCCCGTCAGGAATAATGTTCTGTGTTTAAAAGTATCTTTGTGTGAGTTTGATGATCCACCACAAGTGGAGTGTGTTTCATGGTTGTGATGAGTGCCAATAGAACATTATTATTATTATTATTATTATTATTATTATTATTATTATTATTATTATTATTTATTTATTATTATTATTATTATCATTATTATTAATTTATTATTTTTTTGTCTTTTTCCCATACAGTGTTAAAACTAAATCATGTCCACAATTACAAGAATGGTCACTACGTAGTGTTAATACACATGCACAAAAGGGCTAAGCATACACCAAAATCACTTCACAAGTTTGCCCAACACCTGTGTCCAGTGTTTGGTAGTAGTGGACTAAATGTAATTAAACTAGTAGTTCAACATTTATCTTTCTATAGTAATTTAGGTCATTGTGGTGGCAACAGTTGTGGCCATGTTTGAGGGAGTTGTTTGTAAAGGACAGCTTTGTTGACCTGTTCTGACAGATTCAATCTTGAAATGTGGATGTCATGGAAGGCAAACCCCAAACTGACCCAACACTTATGATGGACTGATTTTTTTCTTTATTGTAAATTATTTATAGTGGTATAGGTTATACTCTCTGTAAGGCAGATGGAAGTTATGGACTTAAGAAAAAGTGACCAGACTATTAATGAGTGAGAAAAGGTGAATATGAACTTGCCTTTTTGACGTAAGCCTATTTATCATAAGTCTGTGCTTTACTACTTGTTTTGCACGACCAGCAGTTCAGACTTTTTTACACTCTCCATAATTGCATGTATGGCTTTGTATGTGTGTTTGTAAATTTACATAATTGTTTGTGCACATATTTCTTTTCCCTGCATGTATTGTAGTTTATGTAGACTTTATATTCAAAGGATTATATGCAGAGGCTTGCAACTTCTATATTTTACATTGTAATGTCAGAGGCATATCATGTGTGCACATATGTTTGTGTTTTGGACTATTTAATAAATCATGAGTAAAGAGAAACTAACAAAATAGAAGAAAACATCAGCTCAATCAAGCATCACTTGGATGTGATACCTGCACGGTCCAGTAAATTGCAAACAAGTTTCAATTTGTATCAATCACACATACTCACAATAACACACAGAAAGCAGCCAACATCAAACAGTTACAGGTAATAAGTGTCTGTCCTGAGGACTATCTATAGTAAATACAAACTCACCAACCAGCGGGGTATTATTCATGAGTTTTTATTGCATTTAATGTTGCACACACACTCTCTCGCTCCTGTTCTTTCTCTCTCTCACACACAGAGAATGATTGTGCTTTCAAACACACTACAAAAGGCTAATTAAGAATATGCATAGCCTGGACTTAACAAGCTCATTTGTCTCTCGCCATCCACACGGCGCTAACAAGGCCCTCTGCTCATTAAGGCCTTTAAGCTGCAGGCCAGACAGCCCCCAGTCAGTTAGCTAACAAGGTAAATGAAGGAGGCAGCCAGTGTTGACTTTGCTTGGGAGGCTGGAGGTGGGAGATTAGCCTGTTTGACTCTGCACCAAGACAGCTGGGCAAGGTTCAGCTGACCCCGAGAGGAGCGCTGCCCAAAATTAGCACCCAAAAGACAGCAATCATGCTGACGGGATGACTCATGCGTGAGTGTGAGTGTGTGTGTGCGGTCATGCTCCTGTGTGTGTATGTGTGTGTGTGAAGGAGGTTAATTAGCTCTCTTGACTTATTGCTGTGATGGCAAGGATCAGCCAAAAAGAAACAAGGTCAAAGAGTATAAGGGTAATTGTAAGAAGACAGTGATCATACTAGAAAGAAACATGAGCACGTACTTTTTCTTGTCGCTGTAGCCCTTTAAAAAATCTTCCAAGCAATGATATGGGGGAAAACAATGAAATTAAACACGGCTCCTCATCTTTAAATCATACTGCCTTGATAAATTACAGCACTTTGTGAGCTTGTCAATTCAAGAACGTCAGACTGACCTGAAAGTCTTACGAACAAAACTGCCTAACAGCATGCATCAAAACCAGCTGGTACCCTGCTTGTACATCTTGATACTTGTAGCATCTCCTTCTCTCTGCTTCCATGGCAGCTTGACTTCTCTCCTCACCCTTTGGAGGTGCCCAGGCTGCACAAGCTAATGCAGCAGGAGTGGCTAACATCCAACACTGAGCAGTTAAATGATCCCAATAATCTCACACGGGACAAAAATGGCAAAATCTTTTGTTGAACCCATACCAGTTGGATAATGATAGCCATGTGATACCAGTAGTTAGCCCTGTCACTGTGTGTGTGTGTGTGTGTGTGACTCTGTCCCAGGCACAAAGTTTGCTCTCTTGCAACAGCTGTCTCTGGATAAACACAGAGAGAGAGAGAGAGAGAGAGGATTGAATCAATATGCTGAGCACAGTGCATCAGTGACATAAGATCTGACCCTTTTTAAATAGTCAAATTTGAGGTAAAGTTGCAGTAATTGGACAAATTGCAAGGTTTTGTAGAATGCATGGTGATTGGCTTAACTAGCATTAATTGTTGCAATTGTAACATTGTCAAGGGACAGGCTTGAAAACTTTATATTACGATGCTTAACTTCTTAAAGCTGGGAATTTAAACAAATTGGAAAATTTGAAAGAAACATATTATTCCAGTCATATTATTTCAGTCAGTTCTATCTTCTGCCTGGAGCTGGACCTGCCCTGCATACCTAACTTTTCATTCTGTCATGAAGTGCAAAGCAAGACACTGTGGCAACACTCCTCTTGAGGGTTTGTGGAATACCGTTTTAAAGTTTTGGGTTCGGTATTATGGCTATTGCCATCTTGTTTTTTTTTTTTTTTTGAGCAAGAAGTGACCATATATGGACAAGAGGGTAGAGCTGTGGAGGACCAAGATGTGGATCTGACTGAGATACTGAGGACACCCGAATGATAGTTACTTATAAATTACAACACCCTAAAGCATACCCTGCTTTGTTGTCTGTTTTACTCTAAATTGATTTCCACAATGAACATCACGCTGTATTAAAGGAGATTTGGAACCAGCAATTGAGACCATAAACTAATTCGGAAAATCTTTACCAAAGGTGATACATACATTGAGAAGTATGGTCATTTTCACATAATTGCACCCTGCTGACTATTCAGAAAAATGCAGGTTTAAGGCATCACATTGGCTTTCAGACTCAGATAACCCCTTGTCAGTAATCTTATTCTTAGTGATATTGCTGACTTTACACATGCATGATACTGTAGTGTCCTAAAGTATTCCATGTGGCTAAACTGACTTTGTGTTCTTCAGATTGGCACCGTGGAGAGGCTGCTGCCACCTGTCAGATTGCTTGTGAGACACATGTAGAGTTATGACAAAAGATACAGACCTTGAATGATCTCAGACTCCCTCGGCCTTACCGCCTACTGCTACCAGCGACTATTTAACTGAGAAAGGCAAAGTTTTGTAATAGGAACAGTTGTCTGACAGATGGACTAAAAGCCCTGTGGCTTCCACAAACCCGTAATCCCAGGGATATTAAAGCTCCTTCAGTCAGGGACACAAATGAGAAATGCACTCCCCATGAGTCTGAGATCAAGATTTATTCAAACATATTGCCACTGCTGCCACCACAACTCAGCCTCACACACGTTTTTTGGCCATGGGCCTAAAATTATTTTGCCCCCCATATGGCAAATGTTCCAGCATGTCTTAATGAGGCTAGGATCCAAGGCAAGATAAGGTAAGGCAACATAAGATTAACTTTATTGATCCCTTAGGGGCCAGGCATGCCAAAGGGGAAATTGAGTCATTACAGGAGCAAAGCATGGAGGAGTAAGATGAAGGACAGAGTAAATGGGGTAACAAAGTGATGTATTATGCAAGGACAATGACCTGCAATCAGCGCTGCAGAGTTCAAACCCTCTGCAAGCAAAAAGGGAAGGAGTAGTTTAACTGGCAGCTAAACACTGTCATGCTCAAGGATACTACAGGCCTTTGGCAGCATATGAGTTCAAACAGGGCTTCCTTTAGTTAAACAGTGGTGTTTCCTTCTTTATTTGGATCCCTATTAGCAACAGCAAAAGCACTGGCTATTCTACCTGGGGTGTACAGAAATGCATTCATGCACACTTACAATAATACTATGTTGTACAATGTTTCTGGCCCCAATTCTCTCCAAAAGCCCAGACTTTGAAGGAAAATGAAGATTCCACCATCAAATGTGGCTTTTAGGAACAGCTACAAACTTTTACCTTTAGATAGTGTCTTAAGGTTTGCACAATATATCGGATGCAAACTGCAATTGCTTAATATTTGCTGGACTATGTCATACATAAAAGAAAATTGTTCCATAATTCACTCATAATCAAGTATAAAACATTATGTTTTCTATGTATTAAAGGTAAAGTGTGTAAGATTTAGGTGGATACATTGGCAGAAATGATATAACCTTACAGTGAGCCATTTAGATCTTCACAGGGAGCGTGTCCTTTTCTTTGGAGAGATTCTAATTGGAGAACGTTTCAGCTGGTTACAATGTACAATCTACTGCTAGATGTCACCAAATCCCCAAATCTCACACACTGCTCCTTCAAATTAAATTGCAGAGGCATTCTGGCATCACATTTTAATTGATTTCCATCAGTTGCCATGTTGTATCATTTCTTGTTAGAACACAATAGTATGTATTGATGTCTTGTATAGCTGTGGAAACAGTTAAGTGGTTAGAGTAACCTATATAATTCATAGGCAGTAGGGGACACTAATTACCAAATATGTTTCAGCTCAGGTAAAGTGCCAATTTAATTTTTAAAATTAATTTTGAGATGTTGTGTTCTCTGAGAATAACTGCTCTACCCAACTCTTATAATATTTTGCCTAAAGGCTTTCTCTCTCTGGTATGGAGTGTGTGTGTGTGTGTGTGTGTGTGTGTGTGTGTGTGTGTGTGTGTGTGTGTGTGTGTGTGTGTGTGTGTGTGTGTGTGTGTCTG
The DNA here is from genome assembly GCF_008729295.1 of Plectropomus leopardus. Lineage (NCBI taxonomy): Eukaryota > Metazoa > Chordata > Actinopteri > Perciformes > Serranidae > Plectropomus > Plectropomus leopardus. Next base: position 20,233,755 of record NC_056482.1, read on the forward strand.
TGACAGAGAGACGGAAAAAGAGCGAGTGTATGTTCAAAAAGCTAAAAGGCTGTCATGGCTGTCTATTCCCTCTTTCATCCTGTCTTGGCAATAAAGTAATGTATTCATAAACCGTTTCGGCACACAGCATTCTGTGATTGAATTAGAGGAAGGAAAATGCATTTCATTACTGCTGAAGAGCATGGCGAGAATTCTCTTGTAAAGGACAAAAATGTGTGTTTGCATGCAGGAGGGGGCAGACAAATGCGAAGAAGACAGACGCAAAGAGGGAAACGGAAAGAGGCTGGGTGAGAGAGGAGGAGGAGAAGAGGAGAGTGTGGAGGGGGGGGGGGGGGAGGTGGGGGGGGGGGGGGGGGGGGGTGGGGGGGGGGGGGGGGGGGGGGGGGGGTTGATAGCCTCAGGCTGTGGTAAATGAGCTCCGGTCAAAACAGGACAGCTCCTACGATGAAGAGGAGGTGTGGGATGCAACCTGTGTGTGTGTGTGTGTGTTAGGTGCCTATTTACAAGGCTTTTTTTGTGTGTGCATATCACAACTCCTTGTCTTTGCGGGGCGTCTCCTGGGACGCCACGTGGCACAGCTGACTGCGGTGCATGCCGTGTCCTGGCACTGATGGGCTGAAGACCAACTCACTAAACTAATCTCCTGTCTCCTTCTTAGTCTCCTGCACTTTTAAAACCAGCACTGAAACACAGCATGTTTAGTTCTTTCACAAATACTTACATTTAACAAACAAAATGTCAGTTTAACCAGTACAAACAAGAAGTCTACTGATACTAAAAGAGCAGAGGAAGGGTTATTTGGAGAGGCCAAAACAGCAGATGTACAGCGACTGAGGTCCAACTTTTTCAGTCATGTGAAGAAGTGAAAAGGTACCCTGTGGAGTTTTCTTGTAAACACAGTGCGTTCACATTCATTCAGTTTGCATTTCCCACCACAGTGCACTGTGTGTGTCCTTGAAGGCCTCCAAAATGTGCTGAATGTATTTTCTTCCTCAAACGATTTACACAGGCAATTTTCCAGAATATTTTCAAACCTGCATTATTTACAACCACGTTTATATCAGCTGGGAGTCTTATTCTCCCCCTCTTACTGGTGTTTCTTGGTGCATGCTACTTGGCTTGAAACTGGGGGACAATATACAGTAGCTGTATGCACTACATTTTTGCACAACCACCCTCTGCATCTCACAGTAACATGCTTGTGCACGCACAAGTAGGGCATGAGACAAGTGTTGTAAAAAAACAAATACCCCACCAAAACACAACCATAATGTCCACACAAACTTCAGTTTTGTTACATTATTATTGTATTATCTTTGGTCTTTTCAAATCAACTCTTTTACTTAAATTTCCCCACAATTCTTTGCACTTGCAGTTTGCCCTGCTATGCAGCATGACCATATGGCCTATAATTAACCGCTGGCTCCCCTCCACACATCACACCCTGAAAATGGCTTGTTCAATTCATGCTATTATCACATCAGCCTCTCATGGCTGACAAATGTAATTTTCACATAATTAGTGTCCATTAAACATAATGTGGAATGACGCTGACAAATGAAAGGGCAGTTTTTAAATCAATCAACACATTTTTACTCAAACTAACCAGGTTACTGCAAATTCTGTATTATCACTTATGTTTGGTCAATGCATTCATTGCATGTGGCTATTTGCTTCACATTAATCATCTTATTGCAGGTCACTATGTGTATGTGCTCACCTTAAAAGATAAATTGCACTGTTATGTGAATGATAAATGAGTAATGGCAACATGTAGTTAACTATTATCATAATTGTCCTACTTATATTAAAGCACATCATTTTTAATCAAACTGTAATCATAGGATAAATTTTATTCTGTTTGATCACAACATACAGGATAGGTAGTACACTATTAAGAATTTATCTTGATTGGCCCTGATTGGGATTTAATTTATACAAATATTTTAAGTCCAGACTGATATACAGAACAAAACAGAATGTCACCTGGGTTGCATCAAACTCACTGCATCACTGTTTTTAAAAACAAAATTTAACATGTTTTTCCTTAGAATGTCATTCTAAGAAAAGGACACTGTCAAGTTTAATTATGTGTTTTTGAAACTTAACCTACTAAGTATTTGTCCCTGTTTGTGGAAGGAAAATACTACATTGCTCAAGTGCAACTTTTATTGATGATGTGATATAATAGTGCACAGTAGGTGACTACTTTCCTTGAATTATATCAAGTCTACTCAGATGAATTGCATACTCCATAATGCTAGGTTTTGGTATTACTGACACTCCACTATTATATTTCAACAGACAGCACACAACCACATAGGGACAGAGTTATGATAAAATCTACCCTGCAGTGCTGCACCGTCACCTGTGCCAACTCATTACATATATTCAACTTTGATTTGCTTTTAAATTTCTTGCACTGTCAAGCTTTGTTTCATCTCTGCCAATATTCTAAATGTTAGTCGAAAGTTGTGCTGCTCAAAACATGCTGCCACCACACGTACAGCCTTGTTAGCGGTGCATTTGTTAGCTGAGCAGCTAATTAGCTGGCTTGTCAACACTGCAGTCTGTGCTCTCCCTTAACTAAACCCACACACATCAGTGGCTGTGCACACACTCGCACATTCACACAGAGAATGGACAAGCTCGTGAATACAATGCAAACATTAACGCAACAAAAATGTGTCAGCAGCAGCAGCCTAATTAGAAGTGGTGAGAGGTAAGCGGGTGCGAGAAATGGGGAAGATGAATAAAGTAAAAGACATCAGGAAAAGTGTTTTTTTTTTTATTTAATTGTTTCAGCACTTAGAGCCCAAGGTTTTTTGGGACTCTCACAGAGTGATAGTGTTCCTCTATCCAATTATAACACTCCTGCTCTGAGGAGTTGTCAACCACAGATGATAATGTGAGTTTGGAACACAGTGCAAGGGCGAAAGAAAGAGATAAACAGAGGGAGGCAGAAGGCTGGTGGGGTCCAGCAGGGAGAAAAAAGTGGGGAGGAAAGAGGAGAGAGGGACAGATGGATGAAAGGAGAGTAGGAGGTGAGGAGGATTGTGACAAGAAAAAGGGCTACATGGACATGGGCGGAAGGACGAGGGGACGAGATGGTGGCAGAAAGAGAAAGACACGCTTTAAGAGACAAAAAGGAGCAAGAGAGGGATAACTCAGAGTCAGAAATATAAGAATTTTTACAACATTTTAATATGCTAGCAACCTGATGAAGGAAATTTATCATTGTAGTACCATCATTATCATAATCCAAATGTATGGTCCAATTCAAACAGAATGATACCACCAATTCATATGCTTCATATGCCAGAACACAAAGTACTGGATGCCACAGTACTGGATGCCAGCAAGCCAGAACTGCAAACTTATGTGGAAATAAAGAAGCATTGCATTTTTGGAAGACTAACACTGTATCAAACCAGAACTCTTTCTCCTGGTTCTTTGCAGTGTGTGACGTCCATCAATAGTAGCAGGCTAGGCTACTTTCTTAATAAAGAGTAGGTTCAAATGAACTCACTTTCTTTTTAGTGCACTTCAAGATAGGACTGAAGTATGATGATGTCAAACAGTCTTTAAGAGCCTTTCCCATTGTCTCATGTCCTCACTCTCAGTTTACTTGCCCACTGTGGAGAAAAAAGAACTTGGAAGCAGTGGTGAAAGAATATGAAAGGTAAAGAGGCAGAACAAGGTGAATGGATGGATGCTGGCAAAGCAAGCAAGGGAGGGAGAAGGCTGAAGTAAATGAGAGCTAGTGTAATGTTTGAAGGTCAGGAAAGGGTCAAGTAAAAACAAAACCCTCAGAGAATGGTGGGTGACCCTCATTGGGGACAAAGATTCTGCTCTATGATCTTTCCCTCTTTTACGTCCATTCTGTTAATTAAATCAACTCAAACTATTCTTTTTGACTATTCTTTCTGACTAAAGTCAGCTCATACACATGTATCAGAACTATTTAACTTCAGAAATCTTCATGATATGAAATGTTCATGTAACATATCAGTGGTTTGCAAAACGTACGTGCCAAAATTTTCTTCTGGTAACTGGGCTAGGCAAAATGTATTTTGGAGCTAATGATGTCAATAATAACAATAATAACAACAACAACAATAATAATAATAGCAATAATAATAATAATAAAAATAATAATAATAATAATAATAATAATAATAATAGTGAACAAAGTTTTGCCTGTCTTGGTAAGATACTTTGGCCTCTCTATTGGTCTCTCTATTAAAACTATGATCAACAATTACTCCACTTTTGAATGTAACTGTTTTTAATGGTGTTTGGCCTGTTGTTGTTCTTTGTTCTTTCTTTGTGTTCTCTGTGCTTTAGAAGTCATTAAAAATTAGGGCTTGCCCTCAATGACTCATCATCATGACTCATAAAGGTTGAATTAATGAATGAATAAATACTGCTGCTCCTTCTCTCTTTAAAAAAATGTCAGGAAGCCAACAACAAAGCCCAACTTTGGTTAAATAAACAACAAGAAATGTTGACCCTTGTCCTAGTCTTGATACCAGAGCACGTCCTTGTTTTATGAATGCAGTGGTAAACAAGTTGAAACATCCGCTGTGTCTGTACTTGGACAGACACAGTCCAACCTGTCAACCCTGAAGTTCCTGAACCTTTGGAAAGCACTCACTATACCCTAGAATAAGCTTCCAGGCAGTGGAGGCTGATGAGATCTCTCATTAATCAGTCATCTTCCTATCATTAGCATTTGGAAAAATATAGCCAACATTAACCAAGTGGCACCTACTCTCTATACATGGACGATTATATCACAAATCACATTTGAATTATATATCTTAACAGGTTAAAAAACAGCTGCTCACTCCCTATTATATTGTAAAGCACCAAAGTACAATGTTTTCTCATATTTTTTTCAAAAATGGTGCAGACAGACCAGGAAGATAAGAGATTTATGGGTGCTGCATTATTTCTGCGTGAAACTATTTTTTAAGCCCTGAAGCTACTTTGTAAATGTACCTGTGAGAGGGAAGCTTGACAGCCCTTATGTACTATTCAACAGCAAAAATTAACATTCTACTGATCCAAGATCCCGCTTCAGTGTTACATTTGCTTCTCCACAGAGTCCTTGGGTGAAGTAGGCACAGTCGAAAACTTCTGAGAGTCCCAGTTCTGATTATGCGCAGCTCTCCAGCTAGTTTTTATACTGTTTTTCTCAACATCAGATGCAGCCATTTACATTTACAGTGAAGTACAGACACAAAACAGTTACATTCAGCTGCTTTAGTTTTGTGGAATTTAGCATAATAAATCAAGAGTACCATTTTCTTCCCGTGAATGCTGATTGGACTGGAATAGGAGCTTGGTCACTTGACTGTGTAAGATGATTGTTAATTATCCAATGAATCATTCTCCAGTGTAGCAAGACATAATGAGTCACTTTTAATGGAGTACATGAGCTATGTCTTCCCACAGCTCTCCTGGAATGAGTTAAAATCTACACTGATTAATGCAGTTTTCCACCAAAGAATCCAAACAATGGATTTAATCCTTGCCTCCAAGTAGCTGGAACTGTTAGTTTCACTTTAGCAGCAGAGACTAATTGCTAATTGTTGCTAATTGTTGCTTTGTCTCAGCTGACGACACCAGAAGGCTCTCTGTGGGAAGCTTTTGGCCCATCTCTTCCTGCTGAGAGTCTGCTGTGGCTCTGACTGAGACAAACCAACAATTAGACGAACCTCTCTGCATGGACCGCAGTTCATTAACTGGATGGACTTTACAATAATGAATTAAACTTTGCTCAGACAGGGACCACCACGGACCAGGGAGAACTAGAGAGGAGGCTCAGTCATTTGTCTGTGAAATTATTCAGAGAGAGTGAGAGAATCATAGCACCTGCAGCTTCACAGTGTGCTGTTGTCCTAGTTTAAACTGTTTAAGAGAGGCCATGGCCTCATCTATCAGTCTGAGGTAACTTACAACAATATGAAAAGTTTTGCATACAGTATTCGCCGTACCTGGGGATGGTGCTTCTTTCACTGAGTCCTCTGGCCTCATTAAATCTATTATGCCATTTTTTCCACCACTAGGGACAGCTCGCACTGGCCATCAGAAACACCTTGAGAATTCCCATCTACAGTCATTCAGGAGCTGTAGATGTTTGGTCAGTGCATGCGTGGAGTGTGTGTGGCGGAGCAGTTTGTCAAAAAAAAAAAAAAAAAAGGGGGCTGCACAGAACAAGAGCGAGGCAAGGAGAAAAGACAAAGCCAGGAGTATTAAAATGTGAAAAAATCCTGAAGGGAAGTGTGGCTTTTTTAATATCTAATAAATGGCATTAAAACTATGTAGGAAAACAGAAGATGTTTATGCATGGAAATAATATTAGAAGTACCAAATAAACACTTCAGAAGTGCACAAAAATTATGTATGAATATTCATCAAGACTTAATTATTTGGTTGGAATCAACTGGGTCTTAAAACTAAATACACCAACACTGTGCTACTATGACGAACAGGAAAAAAAAAGTATACATCTTCTGTTGTGGATGTCTGAACATTGGCTTGTTGACTAAAGATTTCAGGTCTGAATTATTATCCCTGTCTGGCCCCTCACAGGGACATAAACTTATCACTGCTCTCTCTGGACACAATATGGAGCTCTGCCAAAGTGGTTCCTCCCCACTAACATTTCCCTAGGGAACGTCACTCTGCATGGAGTCACAGTGGCATCTGAGGAGGGCTGTCTGGATTAAGGAGGATGGAATAAATAAACAGGTCAACTGAGGGATGGGCTCACCACCCTTCACCATGAGCTGCAACATCCATCAGTGGGGAAAAGGGGGGACACTGTCTCACGCTGCTGCTGTGTTCTCACTCAAATAAGTGTATAGTATATGGTGGGTTTATTTTATTTTTTATTTATAAGGGAGAACAACTTAGAGTCTACTTCCACACCCCATACTGGTTTGGGGGTAGCCCTTACTGAAGCTAACCTTCCATGAAAACATGCAAATGGAAGCATGACAACATACATAAATGGATACAGAAGGTAACACCTGTGCATGTGCATACTTTGCATGTCTCAGTTTCCCTGGTGGTTTGACCAATATAATATGAGTGATGTAACATCATTATGTCCTGATTTGGTCTGACTTGGACACATCCAATCTGATGGGTGGCCAATTAACAACTAAGACTGAATTACCAACGTTAGCGCCCTTTTGCTGATTCTGGTACAGACAATATTAAACTAATGTAAATCATTGAAATTTTATTCAGTTAGAAAGGTAAGCAGCTAGACTTTACTTTTAAAAATTAAGTGAAAACATTACATGACTATTTAAGTAGTAGAAATGAATGGTTTGTACACTGTGACCTTACTTGTATTTGATTAAAGGACATAAACTGTAAAAGAAATAAGCAACTATTTTGAAGCCTTGAGTTCAGCATTTTGGCCAACGCCATCTTTTTTTATTTTCTAGTGCCCCTATTTGGATGAGAGGGTGGAGCAAGGGATGGATTTGACTGAGAACCCAAGGACACTACCATGGTAGCAACTCATTAGTCATAAGGAAGCCAGGAATGACACAGGAGTTTTCTCTGGTGACTTGGCTGTTATCAGGCCAATAAATGGCCATTATCAATAATGATGAGTGTCTTAGATATTGGCTAGTAGGGGGCTGACACACCTATTAGGTTGCAAAGGCTATTATCATGCCATGGAATTGATCTTCCTGCCAGATAGGGCTTTTCCATGAAAAGGCAAAGGACTTTCACCCTGGAAATCTGGGCTCGAGCTCTGTGTGAAAGCAAAATGTGCAACCATTATCTTTTTCTAAACCTAACCACATTGTTTTGATGTGTAAAACTTTGAAAAGAGCAACCAAGCAATGGGTGACAGCCATTAAATGGGCCGATAACAGCATTCAGGATGTTCCAGTTGGTGTAGCAGGCCTCTACCAACTAATATCTATGAGGCTTTTAACAACAGATAACGGCCATTTAGTGGGCTGATAACAGATCAGTTTGAAGGGGTGCGAACCTCATTGTCATGGCTAGAATAACCACATTGATTTCACCACACAATCATTGCATCATTTTGGGACACTTGTTACTGCCTCCCTATAGTCTTGATTTTTAAGTACATAGTGTACCACCCCAGTGCATACACACTACTCTGTAAATTGTTTGTATTTGGGTTTTGAAGTTTGTTTGGAATTTTGAAAAGTGGCTGTGCCCTCGGCCTGAAACCCAGTGGTTTCCTGCCATATGCCAGGGAGGCCCAAAAGCAGGCAGGATTTCATTCCATCCAGCCAAACACAGCAGCAGGTGATTTTAGTGATTACATCCCCCTCTCTGGTTGAAGGTGCTAATCCGTGTAATCAGCTGCTGTAGTGTTTGGTTGGAATGAAACTCTGCAAAATGTTGGCTCTCTGTAAAACATCATTGGATACAGTTACTGTCGATGATCCCCCTTGTGATGATGTGTCCAACAATTTATGCTCAAAGTTATAGCAAAGCACATGTATAATATTTGACATGGAAATAGCCTGATTCACAGTGCTTTTGATAGATAAGATATTGCATGATGACTATGTAAATGAACAGTCTAGAAACTAAAAATTATGGATATTATTTCCCTTCCTTCCACTCTTATGTGCCCATGCCTTTTGACTCTTTGACTTTACAACTTTGGCATTGAAACCATAGATGGTCATTGTTTGAATGTAGCTGTAATGGTGACACCCTGAGGGCTTTTTTTCTTGTTTTTAATTTGACATACACTTCCAGCATATACACAAAACAACACACTCTCTTGCCACATAGGCCTGCTAATGTGAATAAAAGCCCACCACTGACAACATTTAAATGCACCCTGATATTCCAAACATGACTATATTCAGAATTTCACATGGGTCATGTAAATGGTATATTCCATTTGGATATTCTGAATGTAGCATTTTACGATTAAGGCTTGTGGGATATGCCGGTATTATTTGGATTTTAATGGCATTCTTTGTACATGTATACAGCGCATTAAGTATACAAATCTATATTGGGGCTTTAATAGTAGTTGGATTGGCTGCAATAAACTGTATAGTGGTCACTTTTTAAACTTCATTGGATTTCAAAGGCTGAAAGATGTTCAGCAAATACCCCCATGATACACACTGTCCCATCTACATGGTCAACATGTATAAAAAGCAGACACTGTGCATGTGTGTAGGCATAACTGTGCTTGCAGAAAGTAGTCAGGTCAATGTAAATGTATCTTTGCATATGCACAGTTACATTTTGTGTAAACAACTGTGTCTCCTAATGAGACTGTATCTCTTTTTAATTGTTCCTTCTCTTATCACTTCCCATCCTTTAGGTTCCACAATGTCGGCTCATAAGCATCGACATCTACTCTCTGGAAACTTACTCTAAAGAAATGCTCCTTTTATTAATACAAAGTCCCCAGGGATGTAACTGAGTTTTTGTTCAGTATTGCAGATTTTATGGCCACATATATCCTGTTCTTTTACAAGAGAAGACTTTCTACTTCCATCCTGACTGTCTGGCTGTCCTGATCACAGCCTTATAGCTTTTGCTGGCATCAGAAAGCAGTGCAGGCAGCAAGGAACAAGACTTAAGATGAAATATCAAACACACTCATTAGCATACAGATTAGGACACCGAGCTCTGTCATTGTTTGAACATTGAAGCAATTCAGTGCCCACAGCCAAATCTCTGTTGTAATCCATTTTAAAAGAGGAGAGCAGCAATCAGAAGTCAACAGCACAAAGAGTAAAACTGTCTACTGGCACCTTTAAATCAAACTCTTAAATAAATGACCTACCTTTCTAGTCTGGCTTTTCCTTGCAGCAGTTGGGATGTGAATCAGTGACACACTTCTGGGACTTACATTAATATTTGCTTTTGTGTGTGTGTGCTCTGATAACCCAGTTAAAAGCGTGTGTGCCCCTGTGTGTGCACAGGCATTGCTGTAAATCCATCTGTAGTTCACTACGTTGTCTTTTTCATTTGTTTACTAAGGTACTAGCTGAAAGTGCAAAAATTGGCTTTAAGACAGATTTAAAGTAAACTCTCGGCAGCTCAGCTTATGCATTGGCTTTTTGCTGTGGAGAGGCAGAGACATTAAGGAGTGAGGATGAGGACAAAGAATGAGCTCTAAGATTACACATGTAAGACTCCGAACATGACCTGAAGTGCACATAGAATAAGCCATGAAAAAATAGGTTACACACTTTTTAGGCCTCTGCGCCAGCAATAGCCAAGGAGATATTATGTTTTTCGGGTCGTCCTGGACATTCTTGTAAACACAAACACGCCTTCCAACATTCTAACTGAGCTGATTAGATTATGGTGGACATAGGTCAAAGGTTAAGAGTTGAGAGTTTCTTCAAATTTGGCACAAACATTTCCTTAGACTCCAGAATGAAATGATTAGAATCTGGTGGTTGAAGGTCAAAGGTTGAGGTCACAGTGACCTCATAAAATAGGTTTTTGGCCATAACTCAAGAACTTTCAGTGCCCATCTAGAAACTGTGCTGATTGTATAAATCATCTGTGCCTTCAGGGGGACGATAGGTATGAAGCATCCATGTTTTCACAGACTTGGATGTAAACTTTAAGTGCAACCTGACTGGTGTGTGGAAGCACAAAACCATGTGACAGTATATCTAGTTTTATGATGTATTCTTCTAAATTCATTGATACTGATGTTGGCATTTATTTTCTAGTGGTTTTCAGTCCATGTTTTTCTCTGTCCATGTTTGGCCAATTACAAGTTGATTCACAATTTAAGCCAGCCTGAACAAATAAAAATAAAAAATCAAAAAATCATTTTGTTCTCTTTTCTCTTTCCAAGCTTGTCTTTTTTCTTCCCTGTTCTCCTCTATTCCCCAAACATCTCCTCCCCTGTGGGCCTCAGCAGGAGGTCTTGTCAACTGTGAAGCTGTGTGTTTGTCCTCTTCTAATCTCTGCTTCTTTGTCCCTACTTTTCTTTTCCGTCTCCCCTCTTCCCTCTCCCTTCTTTCCCAAAGGAGGTCAAGTTTGTCTGTGAAGCTGTGCCTGTGTTTGTCATCCTTTCCACCTCCATCCCCTCGTCCCCCTCTCTTTCTCCTCTCTGCTGTCCCTTTAATACCTAAACGGGAGGTCTTGTCAGCCACAGAGCTCTGTGTAAGCCTCTCTTCTCCACTCCAATATTCCAATATAACACAATGTGTTTGTCTTCAGGGGCTGTCTAGAACCCCTGCTCCCCAAACTTTGATAACATCTGTGTTTGAATACAAGACACAGAAAGAGGAACTGGTGCAAGTCTGTTTGTTGAAAGGGAAAGCCAAATGTGTGTATTTCACCAATATAAAGAGAGTCCGCTATCTATACAGCAGAAAAAACGCAAACACCTTTAAGATTGATGCTACATGACCAGAAAAAAAAACAAAAACAAGAAAAAGGGCTGAGATAAAGTATGTGCATGCATTTTTAACATACAAAGGTGCAGTAATTGCACAGCATCTTTTGAGAAAATTTTAGAGTGTAGGCACTGCATCTTTGAAACCACCGATTTATATTTTTCATTTTTTTTATGTCTTCTTTTAATACTTTAATTATGTCTTGAAATTGATTCCCCTTTACCTGTACTTAATGTTTTTTAACCCTTGAAATAAAACCCATTCTTTTCTTTTCTTGTGTTATCAGGGCAACACTGCCTGTAACACCTGCCTGCTGCAAGCTGCAAGTGAAAAAAAGAAAACTTTTTTAAAGTGTATTTGTCATTGTTACAGAAAGTTGGTAACAAGTTTGGCTTTCATGCTTTATCGGTTTGATAATCAGAAGCTATGACTTGGGACAAACTGCTGAGGTGGGGATTTGCCCAGTCAGATGCATCTTCATATTGGAGGTGAGGTTTCACAGGAGGAGAGCAATTTTTCCAATTGACATTTTGTCTTCTTCTTGCAGAAAAAGCAAAATTCTTGTACATTTCAACCTGACTGTTCTTTTCAGGTAATTCAGCCATCATTCATTTTAATATTTTTATGGGCTCTCTGTGTTTAATAAATTAGAAAACTGATCCATGAGCAGTTCAATGTAAAGCAGCCCTGCATGCTGACACAGGTGTTTCCTCTGGTTGATTGAAACTCTGCTCAGGCAGAAGTTGGCTGGTTGTGACTTTTATTGAGGTCACAAAAGATTGTTTAGGACTTATAAAGATGCACATTTTCCCATCCTAAGAACTGCAAAAGAGCCAACAACGGGTGAAATAGATGTCAAGCACAACACTAACAAGCAAGCAGAGTGTGTTCATGATCACAAAGGCAATCTAATCAGGCCATAAGTGAAATTACCTGTGGGGGGTGGACTATTGGTGTGTGGAAAATGTAACAACATTATGTAGACATAATTTACATGGCTTAAATACACAAATTACAAATAAAATTACCCATATGAGCTACCACAGGAAGTCAGAAGCTTTGAGAGCTTGAAAGTATCCAAAATTGTGATAAATTCTAAGTTACAAATAATAATAATAATAATAATAATAATAATAATAATAAAATCTTGAGCATATGTGTCTTAAACTCCTTTCTTGACAATTTGCAGCTTTTGTCTATAACACTATTAATCCTTTTATCTACACTCAATAGGCAATGTGTGTGTTTTTACAAACTCAGAAACACTGCAGTAATTTTCACACAAATCACAAGATCTCACACAAAAGTGTTGCTGATCAACTCATACACAACTCTGAACTTGTTGTTGAACTTGAATAGTATAAGCACTTTTTCTCCTGCTTAATTCACACTTCCACTCTGTATAAATTTACAGGTACACACTGTAGAGTTGCTTTCATTAGCATTTTATTTTTATGTTTTCAGGCACTTCATTTCCAGTGCTACTTGGAAAAAGTGAACAGATTTGTTCTTAGTTGGGTAAGCAGTTTATCACTCAGCAATACGAGAAATAATTCAACATATTTAATGAAGCTAAAAATGCAAAACCGTTCTCAGTAATACATTTGCAGCGTTTAAACAATGTTTGCATCTTAAGTATATGGAGATGTTATTCTCCATAAAGTTTCAAATTAAAGCAAAAGTTTAACAGGATGGTGTTAAAAGTTTTAAATTATTTGCTTCTCTGATAAATGGCATGCGTGGTCCATAATCACACAAGCTTCCAGGTCTGTAAGCATGTGTCATAAATTTGGCGGTAATTTTGCATGCACACTTTTTGTGCACAGAGTAAAAAGAAAAACAAAAAAAGACTTCAGTTTCCAAAGCTATGTACAGAAAATGTGAAGACCCCTTTACAAACTAGTTCCAACATACCTGCCCTACACCGGAGAATACATTGCATGAAGTCAGTCAATTTAGTTTTAGAAAAGGGGCTTCGCTTCCATGACCAAAAAAGTATTAGCGACTGCAATCAGCAGTCATGATGCATATACAAATACTCACACTGAATATATCTCTTGGAGTACCTGCAAGCTGGTATGCATTGCTGCTTTTGCATAAATCCATATTTTATCTCTGAACATAATTGTACGGGAAGGAAAAAGTATGAAGTAAAAGAAGAAGTGCAAGACACTTTTACCCAAAGTCTAATGTTTTTTTTTTTTTTAATGAAATGGATGACTGGGTGATCTTCTGCTCTCTCAGCACAATCACTCATCTACTGCATCTCTCCATCCGAATCAATCGGTTTTCCTTATTAAAAGTCTCCATTGTTCAGCGTTAGCGAAAGCCCTCATTAGTTGCTTATGTCAATGCACTCTACTGGTGATGAATAGCTGCTTCATCACTGGGTCAATGCAGCAAAATTAAAGCCTCAGTGCTTAATACAGTTCCAAACAAAACAGTTGACCCCTGAGACAGGCATCAGGAATAACAAGACTTAGATCTTTTGTCCCACGTTACAAAACATCATGGCAGTACTAGAACGTACATGACCAGCAAATTTACAGCAAAGGAAGAACATCATATACATGTCTGCATATATGTATGTATGTATGTATATATATATATATATATATATATATATATATATATATAATATACACTCAGCCAAAATGCTGTCATATCCTACATAATCAAGCAAACATCAACTGAAGATTCAGCATGTTAGGCTGATCACCATTCGATTGTTAACTTGTTTAAGCCTCTTATCGCCATGTGTTAATCACTGAACTCACACTCCTGCTGAGGTGATCAATAAGCTCTATAGCATGTATTGAGTGACAATGAGATGACCACTTATGCAGTTTGTGGTTCTCCCCTGACATGAGAAAAACACTTTTTTCACTTCAGTTTTAAAGACCATTGCAAAACTCTACCCAAACAGTAAGTGAGCTTGATAACTGTATCCATGCATGGCAGGTTTTCTCAACATGCTGAAGTATTTTTAACATCCCAAAGCAGTGTGCTTTGGCCATCACTTAGATAATTCTTTCGAAACTACATCTGATAAAATTGGCATTTGTCATACGGCAGTGATGAAGTCAACCGTCTAGTCATTTTGTCAAATTAACTCTGGACAATGTCTGGACCTGATTAGTCATTTTTCATTCTTTGAATTTTTGTGGCGATTTCGGCATTAGACCTTACCAACAGAAGCTCCAAAATCTCTCAAAGTCTCTCTATTTAGACATTTTTGTTACCCCTGAATGTTTGTTTTCTTCTAGTTTTGCACAATCCTTACGATAGAAACGTTATCAACATGCCCATTCACTAGCTATGAATTCTACAGATTAATTACCTGCTCTGATCAAACATGGGCTCAATCAGATATTACACAGACTTCGTATTAGGGAGCTGGTAAAGCTTGCTTAATGTGTAATCCAACTAATTCGGACATGCGTTGTCACATACAGCTTCTCTGGGTAATGTCTATATAGTTTTAGGTTTGAAGTGCATGTATCTAAGAGGTTTTGTAGAGCTCTGTATTGACTCTACATGCAGTGAGGATAAATTCTAGATCTAAGTTCAGCTAAAGGAAAAACTGACAAAATGCCTTTAATCTTAACGATACCCAAAGGGTAATTTCTCAGTAAATAAACTGTCGGAATCCCATATAATCAAACAGCAAACAACTGTAACAACCAATGACATCTTTCTAATAGTTAGCAATGAGTTCACAGTCCTGTCCAGAATCTTTAATTGGTCATGGTATTGTAATCACAACAGACTTATAAGAAATGAGTCAAAGAGAGAAAAAGAACAACGCATTGATGTATATGTTTTTCAGTCATTGTTACATTTCTCATTATCAAGATTAATGTGACTATTTATTGTGATATAGATTTTAGGTCACTTTTGCCCAGCCCCTCTCTTTCATACTGCCTCTCCTCTCCAGTCACCACTTCTTTGTTTCACTGCTTCTCTTTGTGCCTGTCGTCTGTGCTCCTCTCTCTCTCTCTTAAAAAGTGGTGGCACAAAGCACATATTGGCCGAAACACTACCGATGCCTTGTCGTTGCTAAGATAACTGTGACCGCAATTTTCTGAAGAGCAGCTTGAAGCTATTCAGTTATCAAGTCAATCACAGCCGCAAAACAGTTTGGCCGAGGGCAGAAGTATAAAGCCACAGATTTTGTATGACATCATGATTTATAGATGCATCAGGAATGAAAATGGTGAGGGGAAGAGACTGCTTCCACAAGATTTCACCAGATACTCAACCTTCAAACTGGAGTAAGAATGAGTCTTAACGTATCCGTGTGTGGATAGGGGAAGAGAATCTGAAATTCCTAAAACTGATGACACTGGTTCAAGGGTTCTTTTTTTAGTACCCAAAGGTAAATTTGTTGGCAAGACAGAAAATTCATAACAAAATACATAAAATAACTAGTATCATCTATAATAGCAATAAATAGTATCAGATTATAAGAACAGTATAAGAACTCATGTGAATGTCATGGCAGTTCCTTTACATACTCACTCACTCTTAGCCACTCACTCCAAAGTTTTAAGTGCCAAGTAAATCATCTTGTGCTACCTTTGTTTAACAGTGTA
This sequence comes from Plectropomus leopardus, assembly GCF_008729295.1. NCBI lineage: Eukaryota > Metazoa > Chordata > Actinopteri > Perciformes > Serranidae > Plectropomus > Plectropomus leopardus. The sequence continues at coordinate 20,249,755 of NC_056482.1, forward strand.
ATAGCAGTAGGTACAAAAGTATTCTTATTTCACTTTGTTCTCCACCTGGGGGCCACAAGCTGATTGCCAGAACGAAGAAGGTGGAACTCACTGGGATGGGAAAAGTCCTGATAGAACAAGAAGTTATGATAAAACCACACACACACTCTTATCCACACATGCACATCTTAACAAAAAAGCAAAAATCATTACACTGTGTCTTTTACAACTCACCCAAACACATTGATTCTGCAGTGTTGCTTGCATATTGCAGCAGTGCTAAAAAAATTATCATTTTGGTGAACAGCTCGACTAGATAGCAAACAACAGAGGTGAACCACATGTTTGCCTTGCTAATGATGTACACTCTGTGTTGTGGGTTATTTCCTGTTTATGCAGAAATACTCATTAGCACATTCATCATGTGTTGGTTGTTTTCCCAACTCCTTAGAAGTTGCAAAGTCAACTTTTCTTGTTTAAAATTTTTTTTTTAAAAAAAGTCATCTTGCGTTTAAAAACAGGCTTTTGACGAGAAGCAAAAGGCTTTGTGGGGTGAGAAATGTATCTATCAGTGGTTTAGGGGATAACAATGTGAAGTGTGCATGGTATTACTTCCCTCTTGTTTTATTCCTCACAAATATGTCCCCCATTTTTGTTATAGTGCATCAAATACTCAGTTGACTTTTAAAACATCATCAGAGAGTTCGGAAGAATTTTGGGGGTTTTAAAAGTCTGATTTTAAAGTAAATGATTTTAAGATGACAAATCCAGTATACCTCCTTCATGTAGTTACCAGGTCCCCTTCTATTATAGTAATTCTGGTCACACCAAATAAGGAAAATAACTATTACAACCCTCAAATCAGGAATTTTTATAACAGTGGCCCAAATATGTCCCCGAGATAGGTAAAAAGAAAACACGAATCATGACAAAATGGTCAAATTGTCTGTTTCTGATCCCTGCTGCTACAAGGGATAAAGTCCCTGGCACAAATTCACAACTCAAATTTTAAATTTTATGGAAAGTACGAAACTGCTTACTCTTAACTAATAATAATGCTCAAGAATGAGACGATTAGACACCAATGGTCTTCACTTTGCAGCCTTGGCAAAATATCCTTTTCTTGAGTAAATAACCTGCATTTACCTCCAGATGATGATAGGATGAAAGTTTGAAAGTGAGAAGAGTCACATATCTAGATTCTGCTCAGTGTCTGCAGGAGGAAGATGTCAGGCTGCATAGTGAAAACAGGCTTTGTCCCACGAAGCATGTCAACCTAGACCTGAATCCCTGACATATGCTCTCTCACACACACCCACACTCACACAGAGCCACGAAATCCTGAAACAGCTGTCAGCTTAGTGATGACTAAAAGACACTGTTATTTTTCTTTATTTGCGCTGTCTGGTTTTGCAGAGGTCAACTAGGGTTATGGCTGTCTGTTGGTTCCTTTTACTTGTCTTTATTGTTGTCTCGGTATGTAATGGTCCATCTCTGTCTAGCCTATTTACCTGTATGTCTGGCTTCCCTGCGAACCTTGGACATTTATTCAAACATCTAAAACAACCTGTGTCCTTTTGCGGTTTTTGAGAATAATTACTGTGCTTTTCAAGTTGCAAAGTTTGGAGTAATGTGACATTAATAAATGATAAAAAAAAGATGCTGGGAGGAGGTCAAGATGGATAATTTAGGCCACAATGTGTGCAACTTTGACATCAAAGAGATTCCTTAATTTTTTTACAAATCTTACCAAAAAAGCTGAAGAGGAGAGGGCAGGGAATTACTTATGCCAACAAAAAGTTCATGATATACCCTTATTGGTATTATCCTTGACAGGTAGGTTAGCCATACTATATCTGTATCTAAGAGGGTTTTCAGTCTGGGTTTTTACCACCAGGTGGGCAGTTATTTTGCCACCAGCTGGTAGTTGCTCAGTAATTTCGTCCTTCACATAGCATACTGTAATCTGTAAATGTCAACTTGGTGACGAAGTAGAAGTTTCACAGCACTGTGCCAGATCCAAAAACTGAAGAAACAATCCCACACAATCCCTTAATGAAAGTGCATTGTTTTATTTTGCAAATATGCACTGCAGGTGTAGCAAATAAAATATCCTGCGGTACATCTGTTCCATAATCGGTTCACATCTGTTACATCTTCAGTGTAACCACAGTGTTAGTCTTGTATAACCATGACCAAGATCTCCCCCTGACCTTGATGAAGTTTTAGTCTTGTTAACTAAAATAACCCTCGACCATAAAACGGGCTCATCAGCAAATGCTCACACATGATGGTTTACTTTTTCCATGTTTTCATGTGACTGTCTGACCAAATGCGACCACATAAAGCTGTGTAATTTTTGTGATCTTGCCATTACTGTATTCACTCCACATAAATCTTGGAATTATTAATGACAATCAGATATATTTCGCTTTTGATTTTTTCATTACTTTTCACAAATTTACGTTTTGGTTTTTGAGTAAAAACAAAAAGTTTTGATGTTCTCCTCGAGTTTTGGGGTTGCAGTAATTCAGATGTTGCAAAGCAAACAAAAGGCTCTACAGTATGAAGTGGAGAAATAACAAATAATTGCTTTAATCCATCAGGTTTTGAAGAGCATTACTGCACTCTATGCACATGTAATTGATAAGACACCCCAATTATCCCCAGTAATTGGGTTACTGGGTGCATGTAAACAGTGTTTCTCTTTCTGGCTGTAAAGCACCTTTTTTTGTCTGACTGTCTTGATGCATGATGTTAAGTGTCTGCCTGTTTTTTGCCTGTTTGTGCATTGTTTACTGTGGAACTCTGCACTTTTTTTATTAGTCTGACTTAATTTCCCTATCTGCCTCATTATTTGACCGCTTTTCTGTCTGCCAGCATATTTATGTGTCTATCTCCCTGCCTGCCTATTTACCTGCCAGACTGTCCATCTATCATTCATCATAAGTGTTTATGCTTTGCTCCGCAGTTTGACTCCCCTCTATGGAGTGAGTTAATGACATGCATAAGTAACACACAGTTGATGTGGTTGTAGGCCAGCCATCCATCATGAACCCATTACATATTCAAGGCTCCAGCCTGATCTGCAAAGTCTCTGCTGTCAGTGTCTTTCTCTTTGTCGTCTTCTCCACCCTGCCAGTTTGTCTGTCCTTCATCCGTTTGTCTCTCTCTCTTTCTTTCCCTTCTTTGTCTTACAACGTCTTTTCATCATCTCTTTAAAAGCCTCCCTTTTCTTACAGGGATTCTGTTGGCCTTTCTCACTTCCCATCTCTCCATTTCTTACTTCCAAGTTGCTTTTGCAGCCCGTTCTCATTTTCAGGACATCAAGTGCTAAGAAGAACAATAAGTTAAAAAAAAAAAAAAAAAGGAAAGAAAGAAATTGTTCATTGCATTAAAGTTTTGTTTTTTTTTTTTATCTTTAACATTGATTTATAGATTTTATATTTTAGCCCTTTGAAACCTGGATCAATGTCACTTTTGCTTTCTTTTGAAAACATGGGAAAAAGAGGCAATGACCATCTTGGCAAGAAGTGTAATGCAAATTGTATTTCCAAGGTGGCAAGAATCACTTTGAAGGACCTATTCTTCACCCCATACATTGTTAAGGGGCCCACTCTATGGGCCCTCTCACATCACAGGCCCTTAATTTTTTGTTGCATTGAAACAGGTTTATTACTACCTATGACACCTTTCAAATCACATCTGGTCATTTGATCTGTTGTTAATATATCAGTATTAAGTAGTGCAGATTAAAAGGTTATTTGCCACAGGGGTCAATTCAGAGAGGAACAAGGGAATGAAAGTACAAATGCAGTGATGAGGAGAGTGAGACTGAAAGCACAAAATGATGGCTTCATCCTTTAATGTCCAGCTGTGTGTGCTGATTGTACAAAACAGATGTAATTACTAGGAATTATCACTTATTACAACAGGAGGGGTGAATTAAGGAGAGAGAGGGATATTAAGAGAGAGTGAGGAAAAGAAGTAATGGAGAGCAATTTGGGAGAACAATGTCCTATTTTAGCAATAATGTCCATGAGGCTTTTCTTTACCGTAATTATGGGTGTCACATCAGCATGACTCATTGATGTCAGTGATATCAAAGTTGCTTAAGGATTCATGTGTTTTGAGTAAAATGCACTTTGCACTTTTAATGTGTGAAAAGTTTCTTTCATAGCAATTTACTGAGACTAACAAGAGTCAGCGAGCAAAATGTTTTGTGGTTATCACAACATCAGTATGTCTACCAAATGCATTTTTCATAAAACACACTGTTATCTGATTAGATTGTTTGGCTCAATCTACACAACTTATTCATTTTGTCCTCTCTCTTTCATTATCCTTCCTTGGCTCCTGACTTGAATCTCTCTCTCTGTCTGTCTTCCCACTTCCTCTCTGAGTGAGGGGCAATCACAATGCATCAAGTCTTAATTAATCAAAGGCCCTACATTGAATTTGTGTGTGTGTGTGTGTGTGTGTGTGTGTGTGTGTGTGTGTGTGTGAACATATATGCTGTTTGTGAAGCTATGCAGAGGAGTTCAGTCCTGGCTTCAGTCAGAGACTGGATGAGTCACATTCAGGCACTGAGTTTTCTCATTTAAGGGATAAAACCATTTGGCACGGAAACCATTTAGCACAATGAGAAGATTTGGAGTCTGTGACAAAGTACTGTCAAAGCTAATGGGCAATTAATGTCTAATTTTGAAGAAGGAACATGAATAGTATAAATGAGCATTCATTTTCTCCTCCTTATACACAAGGTGGTTTAGAACCTGTCTGCAGGAAAAAGTATTTATTTCCATAAAATGGTGGTTCTTTAGCCTCAGGCTATTTTTCTAAGAATATGGGGACTCTGTATGAATGTGAATGCATTTTGGGGAAAAGACAATGATATAAATGGCTATTTTTGCATTTGCACTTTTTAAATTTCACTAATGAGTCCAGCATATGTTGTTTTTCTCTTTTCTCTGTGTTAAAAGCAGGTAAAGTGAAATTAAAGCCACATTCGCCTCTTTGCTTTAACAGCATGTGTAGCGCAGAAAGCATGAGCACAAATGTGAATGTATAAATAAAATAAATAAATAACATCAGATATTTATCATCATGCAACACCTACTCAGGTCAAACAGAGCAGCTTGGGAATGACTTTGTGATATCAAATACTCGTTCCCTGAAAAACTGAAAAGGGGAACAGGAAGGTTTGTAGCTTTTAATAGATGACAGTTGTGGCTTGGATTCAGGCTAGCAAGTGAAACCCACTGCAGTGGGCTCTGTGAAGATAGTGGTATCAAACCAGATGACCTGCAGCAAGACAAAAGACATGGCATTACAATGTCCATCTCTGGCAAGTGATACCCTCAATCCAAGTAAGACTTTTCCCCATTGACCTACATTACAAAAGCTACATCTGTAAATCAGTGAAAAAATTATTTTGTGTGTGACAACAGTGTCTAGATGAGCAGCTTGGTTAAACTGTTATATATCTATTCAAGATAGCAGAGCGCTAAACCGGAAGTTAGCCATTCAGCTGGCAGAAGTCTATAGTGTATGCTCTATTGACCCAAAAATGTGAAAGATGTGGGAAATTTCATACTGCAAATGTTGAGCTTTCTATTCTATCTTCTCTTTATACATCCATGGGAAGGGGTTAAATAACACTCCAAAGTTAGGCTAAACTTTGGCAAGGGAAAAGGTGACATTGCCATTTCTCAAAATGGTGTATTTGAATTTTTCTGCATTCTGGGGACCCAAAACATTCTTGGGATTGCATAAATTGGCATTATGAACAGTGGATTTGGAAGCTGTGATAGATGAAGAGTAAATTTGTTTGTTTGCTCATGATGGATCTAATGATTTAATGCCTTGAAGTAATTTCTTTGATCAATGTTTGATTTTATTTTTACCAAATTACTCATCAGAGAGTATTTTTCTGTCCTTTTTGTATTAAGGTAAAAGAATGAACACAACTCTCACAATCTTATTTGAAAAAAAAAGTTTTGATACAACTGACTGGACCTTTTGTACTTTTTTGCATACATATTCTCAGTATGATTACAGAGTATGGCCTGGATGGGTCCATTACACTGGATTTGGAAATGATTGCTTGAGACTAATCTCATCTCAGAGCTTATTTGAAATAGCCTGTGCAGGTATTAGAGTTAAGGGTGGGTGAGGTGGTGCTGGTACTGTAGTTGGTGTGAATGAGGGGCCCAATTTGGAAAATGTTGTCCCCCCGTCCATAATTCCCACTGGCTCACCTGCTTTTACTGCCCAAACTCTTCGAAACATGCTTCAGATTCAATTCCAAATGTTTTACTCCAAATAAATCCCCTGTCATAAATTGCTCACTCTAGCTCTTGGAGGGTTAACATGACACCCAATCAACACAAACTATATTCTCAAACTTGTAATTTTACACAGTCCCTGCAATTTGATTGCAAGTAAGGACAGAAAATAACATCACACTTTCTCACAGAAAATGTAAGAAAAAAAAGGTCATCTGGTAGCAGAAATCGGAGACAAAATCCACTGTGCCTGACGATCTGGTGTCAGTCTGTGAGAGTGTCTCTCAGGAAAAATGTTTATTATGGTAGCTGACACATTGCAACTATGCAGTCATGGTGGGCTTGCTCTAACTGAGATTATCATGAGTAAATGAGACAAAGGCAGAAGAACAAAGGGGAAAGGCAAAAACAAATACTCACAAAACTGTACAGTAATTGGCGGCCTCATTTAGCTGAATACACACAGACAAAATGAAATTAGTGCCTGTGTGCAAACCCAATATTATGGCACATTCTCCAGGCATAACCTCCCTTTACAACAGACATTATAATCCCACAGCAGATGGTAGCTTTATAAAGACTGTGAACTGATCTGGCACCAGTTCATATGTAAACACATGACAAATTTTTTTCCAGACTTGGTCTACAGGTGGTTTAGATCCATCCTTTACCCGTGTGGGATTAAATGTATATTTAAAACAACACAATCCAATTGCCAGACTATCTTTTGGCATTATAGATTTCTGCAAACCACAGATACTTTACATTTGTGATGTGAGATGAAAGTTGATGGAAAACACCCAAAATCAGAACCTAAATGGCTGATTAGCAATGAGTTGCTACAAAACAGCCACATTTAGAGCCAAAAAAGTCAATGGAAACACAGACAGCGAGCTACAGTACACCTACATTTAGAGTCAATGGAAACACAGCCATGAGTCACTACAAAAAAGCTACATTAAGAGCCCACAAAGCAGATGGAAACACAAAGACAATGTGCTCCTAAACACTCACGTTTACAGTTAAAAAAAGCCAAAGGAAACAAATTGACAGGTTGCTACAACACACCCACGATTAAAGCCTAAAAAGCAAATGGAACCATTGCAATGACTCATTAAAACACAACTAGCTTTGTTGCTTGTTGGTCAAGAACAGAGGTCTGCAGCTTGCCAGCAGTCTGGCCTAGGTGACACTCCAGCCTCCATCCACTCCACCTCTTTTTTGACAAAGTCATCTCATATATTACATCACTTTAGAAATGTTGATAAATAAAAAAAAGGAACTGTAACATATATGTGGTATGCAGAAATGTATAATGCTGACATGTTTTTGGCAACTGGACGGATCAACTTCACATTTTCCAGCTATTGTCTTCTTTGTCTATTTCTGTCTAGAAACTATTAGATACCATGCTTCATGGCTGTCTTTACAAATAGTTTCCTGTTCCTTTATCTTCTTTTGTCTGTGTCTATGACAATAATTCAAACCAACTGACTAATACTATGATGCTCAGCCAAGGTGGAAGCACAACGGTTTTCTAAAAGTTTCCCTCTTAGCCTTGCCATTTTCTTACAGATTCAAGACATTACAGCTCATGTCTTTTCTGGAATTGCAGTCTGTTTGCCATGTTGTCCTGATAGAGCTGTCACTCCCGTCACCATTGTCCCCTGCCTGCCCCCACCATGCTGTCTGACTCGGAAGGATCTCTGGGTGATGTCTGCCATCTGGAGTCTGATCCTTTCATCATCGCCCCACCTGGCCATGAAAATCCAGCTGCATCATGCTCCATCTGCAGACCTCAGTGCCTTACTGAGAAAAGAATAAACCATTCTTCAAGCCTGGAACTCTCCCAGCTTAGGGCCAAGACAAATAACCTGGGACTACCTGAGAGGCCTACCTCCTCTCAACCTGTGAAATATAAGTGTATTAGGAAGTACTAGATTTTGTCCCTGCTTTTAACATTTTTTTTTTCCATCCGGTCAATGCACCTGTGGCATATAGTTGGGACTTGATTGTAAACAATCTACCCAAAATAATTGACACTGTTGTTTCAGTAGTTTCCTTGTCTTCCTGCCAAAAATATAACCTTATACAAAGTCCTCCAAGGGAAAGATGTCAGTATGGTGAGACAGATTCTTCCCTCTAAAGCCCCTTTCTCACTAGATAAAAACACCCACTAACATCTGGCTTTTGTGTTTTATGGAAATGCTTACAATCCACATTCAATCTCAAAACATATGACTGTGGACTAGTTACAGGTATTTATCGAGTCCAGCTCTAATTGGCTTTTATTGGCAGAGATAGAGGTGTGACACCCACGTGAATGTGCCTTTTTTAGCCTCTTTGCTAGCTCCATGCAGTGACGGGCTGTCACAAAATGTTGTTCATCTCTGACCAAGCATCGCTCGAACATTGTTCAAAATTTAGTTGGTACCAAGATTGAGAGAGAGACTGTACGAGTAATAGATATAAATAGTAACAACTGTATCATTTTCACTGGCCTCCATACTGCTATCTACTGTTTCCAAATCTGTTTTCCACAATGTTAAACATGGCACATTTTGTTGGTAAAATGGTGTAAGCCAGTTAGAACAGTCAAGTATCTTGGACAACGAAATCCTTTGTGTGATCTGTCTCCTGCAACATCTAAGGTGTTTACAGTAATACAATAGCCCTTCACCCTTTGTGTTTTTCTCATTCATCTGCCCAGCAGCATCCGTCAACCTTTTGTTATCCAACCAGGTGTGAAAAGTAACCCCTACAAATGGGGCTGATTAATTGGTTCCTCATTATCCTAGCCATCTGGGCCAAAATGAATGTATCAAAAAAAAATAAAAAAATTCAAAAAGCTAGTCCAAGTTTGTGGCATTCATGTATTAGCATACATTAAAGTAATTTTGGTTTCCCTAAAGGATAATTAACCGGTGATGTCTGATCAACCCAGAATGCTGTTCAAAAACATTTAACATTTAACTAAAATTTGCATGAAAAAAAAACTTGTCTGCTGCACATTTAAAAAGATTTTTAACCCATTTCCTGAGTTGCTACTCCTTTTTTTCTTATTTAGGTAGCTGGTACGCTGCTATGTTTACACTGATTTGGATTCAGTGTGGACCACTGTGCCCTGAATGTGTGCTAACACAACAGAAGCACAATCTACCACAAAGATAGCTTAATCTAGTCCATGATTCAACTGTCTGTTTTCTCTCTCCTTGTTTCATTGTCACTCTGTGGCTTATTATTGATGCCTATAATGTCTGTAGTATCTAAATCCCTGAGGAATAACCTGGTAGCTGGATCAAGCTTTGATGGCAGTCTTCCCATAATGGTTACTCAGTCTGTGACCTTACATGTCTGTCTTGCATACTACATGTCTCTACCTTCATGTCCAAGTCCTTCATCCAGCCAGTTAATACTGTCTGTAATGTGTTGCTTTCCTCCAGGAGGAATAAGCAGGTAGCTTTATCTATTACATGATTTCCCAGGCGACTCCTGACAGGCTGCTCCTTTTAAATTAATTCATTTCGCTATCCAGCCACTTCTATCTCCACACTAATAAGCCAAGTCCTACGTAAGAGCTGCATGCTTCCGAATAAATTTTAAAAAAGCACAAAGACAGATGGGAAAGGTATTGCAACCTAATATGCCAGATTACTCTCTTTTTGTGTGTGATCAAATAATTGGCAAAACCGCACTCCACCACACTCACATTGAATGTATTGTTTTAGAGACAGAGACTTTGTTGTATTGGTGCACTACAGTATATCTATTATGATCTCTCATTGAAAATCTCAGCAGGCTCTAGTCCCTTAATCCCCCATGATAAGGGTAAAATAACACCATCAATCTGGGATTTACATGTTCTTCCACCTCATGTGTAAAACCATTTGAAAGTATGTTATCAACTCCAAAAAGGTTATTGGAAAACACCAATAAAGTTTTTGAGCATTTCATTATGTAGTAAGCCAAGTATGTAAGTCAATTGAAATACTTAATATTCCATTTAAAGAGTAATGGCTTGATACTTACAATATCAAATGAAAAAAAAAAAAAAACATTAAAAAAGGTGCACACATACTGTGTGCCCTGTCACACCACTATTTCCCAATAACATACCCTATGGATGTGAGCCAGACAATAGAAAGGTCCAAATGTGGTAACACAGGGCTTTGTCAGCCACAGGGCCAAACAGAATCCCCTGCCAGCTACAATAAACCTGCCAGATGTGAGAATTGTGTGAAACCTTGTTGGTATAAACAAGAGGTTCATTCTGTTGTCATTGAATTGGGAAGTGGTGGTGGGTGCATTAATCCATTCTTTGACTAATAGGGTAAAAAAAGGTTCACAAAACAATGGCAGTTACAACAAAATCATGGGCAGTTGCTCTCATACTACAAGTACATACAAACTGATTGTAGAATTACTGTCCAGCACAGAAAAGAGAAAAGCTGAGTGATTGCTGAAGAACTACAAATATTTAGCAAGGCAGTAGACCAAACTAGAGCTCTGATGTCATTTTGCAGGTTGTCACTGATGCACTGTATACATTTGTGTCTGTTAGATCAGGGGCTGCAGTGGCTTGAAGGGGCTGGAATGAATCTGGATGGGGAAAGTTAACATGCCAATTACTCCTTCTTAAAATCACCAATGAGATCCCTTGAGCAAGGCTCTAGACCCCCAAACTGATCCATTGGAGCTATGGCCAGACAAAAATGTCAATACTGGATCGTTCTGCAAAACTCTGGATTACTTTTAGTGACAATATTTCTAATGCCAAAATTATTATGTTCTCACGTAATACAAACTCTGTGCATAATGCACATTTTCCTCCCACTTGTAGTGCTATTTATCAATCTAGATTATTTTGGTGATAGTTTCAGGGTGTTGGAGATATTAGCTGTAGAGATTTCTGTGTTCTCTTGTGTATATTATGGAACTGGATGACATTGACCTGTGGTGCTCAAAGTGCCAAAAAATACATTTTTAAAGACTCAAAAGTAATGTCTCTTTCCAGAAATCATGACTTAGTTACTGGAGATAATACAAACACTTTAATTTCTACTACTCAAGAACAAGAGACTTAGAACATGTTCATCTGTGATAGTGTGAGATGTGAATATTGATGGTATCCTCCTCGACTGAACTGTGAGCGAGCTCAGTGGTGCTTTGTTAACTAGCAGGTTTGTTATGCACTGCTATACAGATGGTGGGTGCGGTTCGGTAAATATAAAATAGTTTCTCAATTCTTTTTTGTCTTTGTTGTTGGTATTGTTTTGTTTTGATTTGATGGTGCAGTGTCCCTTCAAAGTTTAGGAAAGAATGTCATTACATTTAATAAAATGACAAAGGTTAAATGCAGTTAGGTGATGAGATGCAAACTCATGTGAAAGTCAATTTGTCCTACACACCCTTTCACCACTCCAGCCTTTACACTATTACAGGCTGCATGGCTACATACAACGTTATAGGGCAATTCCCTCTTTGGCACTGAATGGTGGACAAGATTTATGTGGCGCAGATTCATCCAATATAAACATAATTAGTAGGGATACTGGGGTAAGCTCCTAAACGACCAACAAAATGCTGTCGTACTGGGCAGCTTCCATGTTTGAATATGTTTGAGTGTGGCAGAGAGCATAACTCACAGTGGAATAACACTGGCCAAATAAAGGTATCAAAGTCATTTGATTCAATGTTGATATGAAATAATATAATAAGAGCTTCAAAAACAAGATGCAGTATAGTTGACAGAATATTGCTAAGGGTTTTGCCATAGCAACAAATTATGACAAGTGTGGATGAGATCATGTTGTTTGTAGGAAAGATGCATCAGGAGAAGTAACAATCAGGCTTAATCAGGGAATTGTATTTATGAAGTAAACAACTGACTAAACAGTTGGGGAATTTGCAGATGTTTGAGGAACAGATCCAACAGCAGGTGAAGGCAGCTAAGATGTTCCACCTGCAGGTTAATGGCAACAGGAGTCCAAACCAATAAAAACAAAACTAAACACAGTTCAGCAATCTGCCTAGAGTAGAGCCAGGTTGTTAAGCTTGAGTAATATTTTTTTTTTCGAGTCTGTGTTCAGGTCCTTCTTTGTACATTTTCCATTTTGCTTAGATAAATTATAATGATTACAAATTAAGCTCATGGTTAAGTTTATTTAGTAAAAAATATCAGCATTTCACTGATAACACAATGAAAATGAATGATATATGCTAAATAGCAAATTTTCATAGTTATTGTAAGAATTATCAATTTACATGGCATTTAACCTTTAGAAGATTTTTTGAAGATTTTTCGGGTGCTAATCACCAAATGCGAGACTGGCTTGTGTTTTGCACTGTTCAGCTGCTGAGCTGGCAGTCCAGGCACAAGCAGCCTTGTGATTTCAAACTGCTGCACTGGTATATTTTATATCACACAAAATGCCATGGGATAGCATTTTGTACTCATTAAATATTTACTTATACCCCTGGTTATATCCTGACCCTCTTATTTACCATGACAAATTTCATTTACTTTAAATGCTGATGGTTAAAATTGAAATGGAAATTGATTCAGCGCTTTGTTGTGGACTTTGTCTTGCATATATACCTTTTGAATGCAGCCAGTAGGTCAACCCTGTGGGTTACCCTTTCCCCATCTGTTTCAAGAAACAATTTTCAAAATTTTCCCTCTTGAGATTTAAAGTGGGACAAGCCTCAAAAGCTGCACCTACAGTGAATAGCTGCTGTATACCAAATTTGTAATTAATTTTTTTTAATGTTTCTATGCATGTATAATGAACACATTAAATTGAAGAAAAGCAATAAGATACATTCTAAAATATTTGGACACCCTTCTTCAGCATATTTCATTTTTTAATTGTATCCTTTATTTCTTGTTCGTCTCATGAGGCAAACTCATCCGGTAAAACCTCTAACCCTGTTTTATCCCTTTTGTGTCTCTCAGCTTATTGAGTCAGGTCTCAAAGTGGCACCGTTTAGAGTAAATTTTTCTCAATTTCCCTCCAGATCCCACTGCAATCATCTGTGCCTTTTTCTTTTGGTCTGTATGTTTTTTTTTTATCACCTATCATTCCATCTCATCCTGCCTGTTTTGACAAATTTAAATATAAGTTTTTGTCTTGTCTGGAGGCAAATTTAGTTTTACTTTGTTTACATTACAGAGTTTTGTTTTTGTCTTCGGTAGTTGTACTAAAATATTCAGGTCAGGATGCAAAACTAAACTTGCTCATTTTCTTACATTAAAGGTGAACAGCATGCAACTAAATGATTTAACTGATTTAAAAAAAGGGAAAAAAGGAATTAATTCAATTGCTCACAACAAACCTCTTAACGGGAGATTAATTAATAGCCCAACCTGTCAGCTCTCTCCCCATCAGCAGAGAGATGGCAGCATAATTCTTACAAATGAGCCCTTTGCTGATTTACAGCACCATTAAAATTTGCCCTTGAAGGAGAAAGGTAGGTAATTCAACCAGATCACCATCTCGCACTTAAGTGAGTTCATTCTCAATTCTCATTCTCAACAAAAACAACAACATCTGCCAGAATCGTTAAAACACCATCATGCTTGGAGTGAGGGGGATGAACACTGCTAACCATCCATGTGCGCGCGCGCGCATACACACACACACTCACGTGCAATGTGTACTCAGAAAAACAACTTGCTCTTACCAACAGCTGCGGCTCTATATTGGTGCTTAAATGCACATTGCTATGAACTGAGGTAGATTCAGGAGAACATAAGCTTGGACTGGGGTGAACTGGGATTGAACTGGAATTCACTTTCATTTCCATAAAGCATGTTTTTGTAAATTACACGTCAAGAACCATTTCTCCCTATAAGTGAAAATTTGTGTTTGTTCCATAAAACAAATTTACTTCTAACAACTGTCTACGATAAAGTTAAAATATGTAATTATCGTATTCAAAGCATCATGCAAAGACACACATGCTCTCTTATCTTCTTCAAAACATTACGCAAATACATGCTCACACACATCTACCACCACACAAATGCACACACAAACACACCCACCCACTCATACTCAGTGGCATGCTAATAACCACACATAGACATCACAGCTGTCAGTGATTGGCATAATGCAGCTGACATATTTATAGGTGGAATGAAGATGTCAGTATGAAGGCCAGAGGTGCTGACAGAGAGACAATCACTGTGTCGTTTTCTGTCTTCTCCAGCCTGTGTTCATGGGGAGGAATTTATTCACACAATGACATTTTGTAGACCCACTTCCCATCTTGAGACAAAGACAGGTCTTCACAAGATAAACTACCATACTTTTGGTTAAAATGACATAAAACACTAAAACACAACATTTTTAAAAACATTCTGGGTTGAGAAAGGGATTGTGCTTAAGCATGTAGTAGTGACATTATGGTTACTCACATCTCATCTGGGGACATTGTGGGGATTCACATCCCATTTTGAGACACTGGGGACTCACATCCCTTTTTGAGACAATGCCAGGTCCTCCCTAAGATAAACTGAAAAAAAAAGCATGTAGTGGTTATGGTTACAGTCAGGTAAAACCTCCAGAAACCTGGGCTCTGATCTAAGTGTACTTGACCCCTAAAGTTCATTTTATTTGATTAGAGTGAACACTGCACCAAACCCAGGCACAGTTCATCAACTGGTGCCTGGGTCCTCCTGAAATGGTAGTCTCCGGTACAGTAAATGCATTATCTGGTAATGTTAGCATCAGATGTGACAATCAGCTGTACCAAAACATGGAAGTAGACAGCTACTCAACATGAGTAGCAGTTGGTACATAGAGTTGCAAAGGCATTTCTCAATTCCGCAGGTCTGATCTGAAATCTGTATTTGCGCAGCACACACTTTAGGATGTACTAAGCATACCCACTAAACTGCATATCCCAAAGTGACAAAGTAGGAAGACGTGAGAGGTTTGTTCTTGACATTGTCCGCTGTAAGGATTAAACAAATTTCAATAGATGATGAGGGATCTTGACTTGGGTACAAAACATTACTAATGAAAAACTGAGCAGAGAGGAAGAAGGGGGGTGGGAGTCCTCCTTACATGAAAACAAATCACAAGTACTCTAAGCATTACAAGCATGTTAGCGTGCTGATATTAAAATTTCCCTCAACGCGATGTTGTGCTCATGTACAAGATCCACTACCATGGCAGTTGTTATCAGATAATGGCAAATATATATGCACAAACCAAAAAACATTAGAGTGAGTCATGACGCCAGTGATCATTGCAGTTATGTGGCTGCTGGTCCTGTTCTTATTGTCACCAACAAGCCTTAAAAGGGAGCTTTGATTTCACAGTGCAGATGTGTCTACAATCTGCTTATATTTATCAAATACACAGAAGCATCATTCTTCAGCTATCAATTTTACAATAAATCTGTGGAGGGAATTTATTATCTACTAGCAGCCAGCTGCAATAACTCACAACCTGTATTTGCAATAAAATGCTGAACATGATTGTGTTACGCATCTCAGGAATGAAGACCACAGTAACAATTATATGACCTGTATGAAGCAGGTAAAAGCAGGAGCAATGAGGACAAGGTGTGATCTGTTTCCCTCCAAATTGCCTCTCTGGCTGTTTTAATTAACAAATTCAAATCATATACACAAACATTTCTAATCAATACATCTCAGTTCTTGTGTGACATTTAGGTTCCTATTGAGGTAAGTAGAGTCCATTTCTCACAACATTCAGTTTCCATAAAACACACATTTTTCCCCGGTAACCAGTCCCTATTATTGTAAACACATTTCAATTGGCATCCATTTCAACCAACATGAGTAAATAAATCACTCTTGCTCACAGTATACAACTGGTATCAACACTCTTGTTCATATTTAGTGCAAATGAAAATAAGGCGAATTGCTCCTTTATATGTGTCATCCCTGACATTAAGCTGCACCCTTTTCACAGACCTGTAAGGCATATTGATCAGAAAGTGCTGTGTTACATGTTAACCATTTCTTTTGACAGAAACTATCTCCAAACAACTACTATATTCAACATTACATATACAGGCTTTACTTTGAACAGTACATATGCATTAAAACTCGTCAGAATGAACACAATCAGCCAAACATTTAGTGTGCAGGAGCCCTCCACACATTACCACTGCGACGATAACGTCGCGATAATCACATGCGTCGTATGACGTCATCACTGAAAACTCCGGTAAGTCCGGCTTTTCTCTCGCTCGTTAACTCATTAAAGAGTCGTCTCACACACACATTAAACTCTAAACAAACGGTCACAAAAGTTAAGCTTAGCTTTCTTAACAAGATAGTTAGGGTTTGACAATTTACCAACCTGTATGAAGCAGGTAAAAACAGGAGCAATGAGGACAAGGTGCGATGTTTCCCTCCAAATTGCCTCTGAGGAAGCAGCGGGAGGGGTGCTCTCTCGTTGACCCCCCCCAGAGCAACAGGAGCAAACACAAACGTTCCGCCCCAACCATACTATATTCACATAATAAATGTTAGTTTAACTTCAGCAATATTACTGGATGTGGCTTCTGTTTGAAATTAATTTTCTTTGTTTAAAGCAAATATAAACATGCAAATTGACCCAAATAATTGGCACAAAATCACTCTCAAATCTCATGTAAATGTGGTCACATTCCTTTAGGTGTGCCACAATTGCAATAAGAAATGTCTCTGCTTATTGCAAGTTTTACTGGACAAAACATGCCACTGTGACAATTGGCAAGGGCACTTTATAAAGTACATAAATCAATCAGTAAGCCACACTGGGCCTTGATATACTGGAATTCAATCAAGGCATGGAGCCTGCAGCTTTTTGTTATGTTTATGTACATGGCTTTCTAGACCTGCATTGCAGTGGTTCACAGAACATGAGGGACACAAAAGCAAGAATGATGAAAACCAAGTCAAAGACTGGGTGCACCACTGACCTGGCCAAAGATTGTGCATGGGGATGTTTGCTTGCTTGTATATGAATGCATGCTTTTGATGGCTTGACCATGTTTCTTTCACCTAAGTTGCAAATACAACATACCTATCAATAACTCCCAGGGCTATACATACAACTGTTTCACAATAGGGTTGGTGTATTAAATCAGAAACTAAGAAGGCACAGTGACCATTTATACATACAGCATGAAGGCAAATCTACTATATGTTAATGCAGCTGTTTCAATTTAAGAATGTATGCTGTTAATAACAATGCTTTGCACAATGCTGTATTGATATAGGCAGTGTTAAAACCCCAAATTTAATGTTTAAAAAATAAGATTGCCCAGATGTCTTGTTTTCTGTCTCAGTCATCTATTTTCCTTTGCGATTTTCTCTTTCTGCTGATAGAATTAAATGTCAGCCGTGGGTGTGTGTGAACTTGATGTTTTCGAATCCTCCTGTTCTTTGCCTACTCGGCTGATCAATAGTGAAGAATGTCAAATCAAACAAACCAATACCGTGTCTTGCTGTAGCTGAGTAAAGCAGAGCTGACTGGAGAAAATGCATCACTCAGTCAGTACTTATCAGTTCATCAGAGCATGTGAGGACATGTCATTCTTTGGCTATAATAAGATGATGCTCTTTCTGCACTCTGTATTTTATCTGTATGATTTGTGCAATACTGTTTAAAAAGATAAGTCAGCTATCACTGTTTGCAAACAAAACCACACACCCAAAAAATAAGTTCTCTTCAAAACAGCATATTGGTGTCCTGGAAACTATACAGTGTAAAACACACAGGAATTGTTCCAGCTCACAGGTGAAAAAACCCAAGAGCATGATTCAGAAGGCAGGCACACAAAGCAGAGAATCTTTATTGAGCAAAAACTAGCACAAGGATGCAAAATGTTGCAGGTAATCAACAAATTAACAAGGGGTTGGTCTCAGGCAGAATTCAAACTGCAGACAGGGTTGAAATATAGATCAAAAAGGCCCAGTGCAGATAAGATATACTGAAAGCTGCAACACAGGACACAAATACAATGTGGTAGAGAACTGTAGTGGACTAGTATATATACCAGGGAGCTAATGGGGAAATGAGGAACAGGTGAGTGATGATCAGCAGGTGGAGTGAATCTACTGATGAGTGCAGGCAGTGAGAATGGCAAGGTCTGAACTGACAGCAAAGTTATAACACAGTGTATTAACAAACCAAGTAAATAAATCAATGATAAATTAACAAAGTGTGATTCTAAACCATGACAAAAATAAACACAAAGAAGTGAAACAGGCCGTTCTCATGCACTGTCTGGATGTTTTCCTGAAAGAAAAAAAAGCATGAAACTTGAACATTTCCTATTTTATTATGAATGAGTGATTTTTGTATAACCAAATCAGGAAAGCTGTGATCTCATGTCCAATAAGCTACTTTGATCAAAGAAGAAATAGTTTAAAGAGTAAAAGTATCGTAGTCTACATAAAGAGGCAGGTTGGGGTTGTTAATAGGTCAAACAAATTCAGGACTTTCCCTCAGAATGCCAGTGCCCGGGGGTGTGTGAAACCAAATCAACTTTGAGTTATTTTAGAGAACACCATCACCATGTTTCTTTTTCTAAACTGAACCTACAGATGTTTACTTGCCTACACTCAACCTACATGACAAGGCCCAGCCATTTTCTTTTCCCAATCCTGACTTCTGTGGTTTTACATGCCTAGACCAAATGTAAATAAGTTAGCTAAACCTGACATAGATAACGTTTCGACTTCGAACCATGTTTCTTTTCCTAAACCTAAGTTACAAAGTTTTCTTGTGTAGACCTAATGTAACTTTATTCGCCTACACCTAACCCACGTGACTTTTTATTAAGTGCGAAACATGACGACACTATTCATGGGGTGCTAATTTGTTAGTCACCATACAAACGGTTGTATGGGCATTTTCATGAGGTATCATACATAATGTTATGTGTGGATATGTTGAAATGACATACACAAGAAAAGTTTTAAAAGACAAATCATATTTAGGATGCAGCCACCAATGGCTAAACTCAGTGGCCCAGACACATTTACCTGAGCTACTTTAAGACAACTCTTCAGTATTTTTATTTTTTTTTCAGAAAAGATAGAACTTTCTTGATAGTAAGAATCACCAGAAACTTTGGTGTGATTAATTGATATATATATATATATATATTTACTGAAAGATTTATTTTTTTCAATCCACTTTATGTGCAGTCTGCAGCTGCATAGCTAGACTGTATGCAGCTCCCTTTTGCCCAAATAAACCAGTGATTTGGAATATACAAGCATGCCACTGAGTGGTTTTTTTTTGTCATATTCATTTATTCATTTTTTTTCTTTTGGATGCCATGGACAGTTAGGCTATTTGTGTTTTATTACATATCATTTGTCTTTTTATGCTTGAAAAACCTATTTCACCCCCCAAAATCTTGTCATCCCTCTTTTTATCCCTTTTTTCCAAATAACACATTAAGAGCATGACACATGCTCTCTGATTCCTAAGAGAGTTCAAAATTGTAATAATGCAGGTCAGCCAGCATTGGGTGTTTTCAGCAGGAAGCCTAATTATCATAAAGTGTTTAAATGCTGAATGTGTTTCAGAGAGAGATTTAACAAGCTGATGAGAAGGCACAGACACGACCTGACCTCAGTATTACAATCCATCAGAAACAGATTAGCTGTGTGTGTGTGTGTGTGTGTGTGTGTGTGTGTGTGTGTGTGTGTGTGTGTGTGTGTGTGTGTATGTTTGTGCATGTGCTTGAAAAGATGTAGTCTGAAAGAGGAGTTGTTGGAATCTGTGGGAAGTAAGCTCAAAACAAAGCTCAAGACACTGAGACCTATACCTATCTACTTTTGTTGTCTGTCTCTCTGCCTTTCTGTGTGTGAGTGTGTGTTTTTTGTTGGAATGATATACAACAATATTGAGGTTTTTAAGGTTTGGTAAAATTTAATTGAATTCTTGATTAAAATTCTAAGCTACACTATCCTTTTTTTTTTTTTTTGCAAGGATACATCTTTCCCATGTCCTCTATCTTTCATCTAGACCTTCACTTTGTTAGCTTCATCTTATTTTGAAAATGTGTTAAGTAAGGCAAATTGGTGCTTAATTAAGGGATCTAGCAACAAACATTGACTAACTCTGGAGGAAAAGCACCTAGAGACTAGTCCAAAGGAATCTCAAGGAATTCTATAATGAGGTGCACTGGAAGTATTTATCTAGATTAGAATACATTTAAGAATTATATAAACATATACTGTGCTTGTTTTTGTGGAGCCAAGATAATATATGTAAAAAATAAAGTTCTTTTGTTTTTGGTTTTTTTTTGGTTTGAGAATTGCAAATCCAATGCAGTTCCCTGTAGATTCTTCTTTTGGTACAATCAAAATGTGCTCATTCTTCAAGGGCAAGTCACCTCTGACAATGTCAGGCCTATGCACAGTGTTTCAAGTGGAAGGGGCAGTGTACAACTTCCACACCTGCTCAGTTTTTTTTTTTTTTTGGTCTGGTCTGTTCTGATGTTTGGTTCCCAACGCTAACATCCTGTAGTCTTTGCTGTTTGAGCCTCTGGGCTCTGTTGTGATTTGCCTGAGGGGGGTGCTGGAGGCTTTTTCAAGATGTACAGGGCAGAGGGCAGAGAAAAACATGAACAAGTTGGTACTTCACCACAAGCAATAGCCAGACACCATCTGTATTCACATGCACTTGTAAATTGCTGTTCAAAACCATGCAAGTCAGAGGAAACTGGAGCCTAATTTGCCAGTAGTGTGTGGACTATTTGAGAAAACCAGAGAACCTGGAGTTAATCTGGCACGAGCTTTAGGAGGATATGCAAACTCCACAGAGATTAGGGCTGAAAGGTTATGGTCTTAGTTTTTCATCTTTCTATCAGTATGTGTAGCTTTATAGGGCCAATTTACTGTCCTTGCCTCAGGTCAGAGAGAGTCAACACAGATATGAAAAGATACACTACAGCATGTGCATGAGAGATGCTATTACTTTTTCTTGTTCTGTAACACACACATGCACGCAAACAGAAAGGTTTAGGACTTACTGAAGTGTACACACAGACAAATGGAAAGTAATCAGTGGGAACAGACAAAAATAATCTTTCAAAATGCAAAAGGTTTATTGCAACATGCATTCTTTCCAATGGTATCTACAGCTGGAAAATATGTCTTAAAACCAGAGATGCAAGAAATAAATATAGGGAAGAAAAATAAATGTAATGTAAAAGAAGAAATATATTTTATTTAAGCAGAAGTAACAATATTGCTCTGTAATATATTATGTAGCAATTAAAAGCCCTACATGCAAGATTTCACTTGAGTAAAAGTACAAAAAATGAATGGCAAAACTTAAAGTATTGAAGTGAAATCACTAGTTAGGCAGAAAGTTACATCATTGTAAATATAATTTAATTGGGATGCAAATACTGATGCTTTAATCCATAGCAGCATTTTAATTTTGCCACTGGAGGTGGATAACATTTGAACTACTTGGATAGTAGTATAAGTATGTATAAAATATGTATGTATATGTATGCATCAATGCTTATCATTCTGGGCTTCTCAAAGTAAATGATACATAATGTTAGCAATCTGATGCTCACACAGTTAACAAGATACACTTGAAAGCTCAAAGAGAACAAACCTTTCCAGAAACGTTGTTCCATGGGATCATGCACAGAACTCACAGCTGCAACACTGTTTCTGATAAAAGATAGAAGAAGTCTTGGTGGTGGAGACCTGGCCAAACAAAAGTGTCTGCACATTTTGCAGGAAATTTAATTGCTGCCTGTGTTGTGTTCACTGTCAACATTTTTTTTTCCTGAACAAAGTGCTTGTACTACATGGTGGTTGTAAGGAGGTGGTCAGGATTACACAATGTGCTGGACTTGTATACCAGGGTTTGGATACTGATTTCAGTTTGGAAAAGTTTTAGCAACAAAAGCATTTTGGTAAAGGTGTGAGGGATATCTTGCAGTTAAAGGTACTGAATATGTTCTGCTTCAAGTGTGTTCAGTTTGTCAATATTTAACCTTACTCAACATCACCCTTACCCAAATGCTTTAAAATACAAAAAAAAAAGTTCCTTGTGCTTTCGGCATGTTCACAAGACAGTTCTATACACACATTTGGATGCAGAAATACACACACACACACACACACACACACACACACACACTGTGCTGTGCTGCTTCAACTCTGATCCTGTAAAGGTCACTTCCCATGAGCAGTGGTCTTGGGAGACATGACTGTCTGCTCTGCTCTTCTTGAAACCTTAATGCTATCCTCTCTCACACACTCTCTCTGTCTCACACAAGCACTCCCTCTCTCACATACACATACTCCCTGAAGAGACGTTATAAGCTCATTCCTATAAAGCATCTCTTACCTGTCTGGCTTCTCCGCTCTATGTCTCTGTATCAGTTACTTTGCCTGCTTCTGAGTCTCTCTGCCCTTCTCTGTTCCCTTTACATTGCAGCTCGTCTCTGAGACTGTGAGTCTGTACATTTTCCTCTACTGCTTATATCAGTACCTGCTGTCTGTATATAGCTCTCTTTCTTTTTTATTCACCTACTTTTGTCCAAGTCTCAACCTTCTCTTTGATTTTGGACTGTTGAAGAAAAACTTACATGTGCCCTATTCAACACTGTGCTTCTTCTTTTTGTCATATAGAACAATTAACATTAATGTTGGAACTTATAAAACAAAAGCACAGTGGCTGGAAGATGTTGTTCCCTTCTTCCATTAAGAGCTATAGCTGAAAGATCTATAGAAATTGGCTCTATTTGCATTCATATAGACTAGGTATAAAGAGCAGGTTTTGTTTTGTTTTATAATCTGACATTTAAAAACACAGTGGCCTTTCATTTTTTTTATTGTTTGCATCTTCATAATACAGAGGGGTATCTGGGTAGTTCTGTTTTTTTTTTGCTTGTTTGTTTTTAATAATTTTATCTGAAGCAAAACTTACTTTGATGACTTTCACTAATTGTCATTAGGTGCTGCTCTAATAGTCACTTACTGGGACATGAACTCTCCCTCTTTGTTGTTCTGTGAATGACTGCCAGTTCTGACTTTTGTTTTAGCCTTTTTTCAAAATTTAATTCTTTTGGCATCCAGCAGAATAACATTTCGGAAGCATTTAGGAGCTTAAGTGTCATATATTTGGTAGGACCAAAACAGAGTAAAAAGCAGAGTTAATATTTAACTTTTTTTAAAAAAACAGGACTCAGAATATTATCACAACTCCATATCATTTTTATAATGTGATAAAATGTCAAAAATTATTTTGCTGTCCTAAACAAAACACACACACAAACAAAAAAAGTTTAAACTAAATTTAAAAATAATCCATATCATGTAAAGGTCAGTACAGAATTATTACCAGCGAAATATACTTAAATATATGGTTGTTCTGTGGTTGGAGTTAAAGTATTGCCAGCTGGCTAATGTGTGAGCTGGTGGTCAGTATGGTGACACTGACACCATGATATGCACAGAAGACCACGTCTGTATTAGCCTAACCAGACTGATGCTTGTATGTTTATGAATTAAACAAACTTCAACTTCATCTTTTGAGTTCGACTTACCAACTTTACATTGGTGCATCTCACATTTCACAGACTGCAACCGAGCCAATCAGTCTGTCATCGTGCACGCAATTAATTCACACCTAAAAGTAAAATGAAATTCATGCTACCTTCAGGTGCCTGCTTGAAATACCAGAATTACAAATTTAAATGAGACATTTCACTCATCGATGCCTTGGTGGATGGACAGCATCATGGTTCAGTTGAAGCTATTCTGCACAGTGCAAATTAAATCAGTTCTTTACAGAGCAGCATACAGTTAACACACAGTTTGAGATGTGTTATTGTAAATATATAGCCCTATGAATCTTCACAACTCAGCTGTCAATTTGGACTTTCATTATCATGTGAAGATGACACACTAACTCTTTTTTGGGGCTCATATGAACTGCAATGCTCAATATAATGTCCTTAAAGTTTATCATTGTAGCTGGAGAGATACAATTTTTAAGTGCATGTTTGGTGTGAATAGGACTGTTCATTTTCTTTAATGTTCTTTTTTTCTCTTTGTATATGAACACGAATTGGCTCTACAGAGCATGCTATGGAATTCTCTTTCATGTCAGATAAACAATCATGTGAAGTCTGATGAATAGATAGTTAACATCTGAAAGGGTTTTTTCTCATTATTCTGTTCCCTGTTGAAATGTCACTGCTCTTCTCCTGGTTTAGAGTTTGTGAATCCAAGCCTGTAAAAGAAGGAAATAAAAGATTATAACTGCGCTCCAACAAGCTCTCCCTGCTGAGCAGGAGAAAATTTCACACAAAAGGGAGTTCGTTAATAAGCTGCCTCTCGCTGCTCCAGATATGACTCAGATTCAAAATACACCTGTTGTGCTTTAGAGCATTACTTTGATGAAAGCAGACGTGCACAGAGTCTCAGGAAGGATGAATACTGTTATCAAATTTTGACACCCACAAAACAGTTTATTGACTGGGGCTAGTACACACACGCACACAAAGACATGCATCAAATTGCTACCAGGTGAAAACCGACTGATTCATGCATTGTGTGGGTGTTTGCATCACCTTAAAAGTTAAGTCATTTATTAGGCATTTTACACAGATGTGTATCTAGGATTTAGGGGCCATATGTGCATAGGAGGACACTCTAAAACTTGAGATCTCTGATTGTTAACATCCTTTGAGCATCAACCCAACCTTCCACTAACCTCCTTAACCTAAATTAGCTCAAGTATCAGCAGAAAAAAACCCAGCCCAGTCATTCATATGAATAAGGTCACTCCATTGCTGCAGCCCGGCAAGAAGATGCCTAGTTGCCTGCAAAAAAAAAAAAAATCTGGAAAAATAACAATGATGGCAATAGTACAAAATAATAACAAATATCTTCAAAAATATGGAATAAAGAGGTAATCCTACTCTCCCTCCCTTTCTAAGTTTCTTTGTTTCTTCTTGTTTGTTTTTGTGCCATAATTCTCCTCAGTGGCGACTGCCATGTTTTTTGTTTGTTTGTTGTTTTGTCCTGCGTGCCGTTTTGTTTTACCAGCCGTTCTCCCATCCACTGAATCTTTGTGTTTACTTGCCATTTTCCTGTATTTGCTCTTTTCCTTTTGGTTTTTATTTGCTTTCTGGTCTTCCACTGCCAGTCCAGACAGCGAGTTGAAGTCAACAAATTACTTAAACCTCCAACTTCAAACAGCACAGCACCCATTTTCAATTAGTGCAAACCTCAGTCATAAAAGTTTTTAATGACATTTCCTTTTTTTTTCTTTTTATTAGTTTTTCCAATTTAAAATAAACTTTATTCTCATATTGCAAACATTCAGTCTTTCTCAGAATGGGTTTCTCGGAATGGGAAACTTGAATTTAAGCTATAGTAACAATCCTTATAAACACCTTAAACAAAGAGTAAACTTTACCAAAAGATAAGGAAAAGGAGAAGATGTCTTGTGAGTGCAATGATTCAGTTGCAAATGAGAGCTCCCTTGCAGTCTGCCCCTGTGTGGAGAAAAGCCATCAATCACATTATTCAATCATTTTTGCCCCAAGCTTGAGCTTCATGACTAACTGCCTCATAAACAATGTGAATGTAAATAGAAGCAGTTCAAGTCCAGTCTATTAATCAGAAGTAGACATGCAACCAGGGAATATAAATAAACATGAGCAGCAACTCTGTGAATCAAAAGCTGTGGCTTTTTATGAAGGAAAACATAAAAATGCAAAAGCAAGGAAGACAAACAAAAGTCTGTCAACTTTTAATAACCCAATTGGATATTATACTTTTTGCCAAAAATGTAATATAGGAAAGGGTGAAAGATCATATGTATAAGCAGAATTGAGATGTTTCATTTAATGATTGTTTTGATGGTGTGTAAGTGCGTGCAAGGTCTTTCTCTTGTTTATGTTATTATTATAGGCTTTTACAATCATGACAGCCACCTAAACTTAGCAAGGTATGCAATATTTCTTCATTTGGAATCAGTGATACTATAGTCAAAAAATAATATGTTCTTTATGAAAAGATTTATACTTTTTATGCAAAGTACAGCAGAATCAAGCTGAGGACTTTGCGATCACAGCATGCAGTATGAGTCTTAACCAATAGAAAAGCAGTACTTCTCAACAGCAAAAGTCTTGACCTTATCAGGGTATAGAATAGCCACCACTGAAGCCAGGCTATGAGAGGAAAAAGGAGATTCTTCCTTAGTTAAGAGAACAGTGAATCTGACTAGTGACATTTCTCGAAGGTTCCAGGAGCTCCTGACAGCCCTTAAGGAGAATATTTTGGCTGTAATTGGCAGAGCTGACACGAATCAGGAAGAGGTAGTGAAAGAAGGCAAGTGTATTTTTGTGTGTGAGTGTGTGTGTGTGCGTGCGTGCGTGTGTGTGTGTGTGTGTGTGTGTGTGTGTGTACTCAAGTATTTCTATCTATCTGAGGACTTAAGACCTCAAAAATGAGGACATCTTTGTAAAGTAAGAATTCTTTAGGACCAAGTATTAATGCTTGGTAATGATAGGGGGTTAGAATTGTAAATGTTAGGGCAATGGTAGGTTAAGCTAATGACTGCAATGGTCAAATTTAGGGAATGGATTGCAAATTTGGGTCCTTACAAGTAAAGAAGTGCATGTGTGGATTTGTCTAGTGTGTAAGTCAGTGATAGAAATATTTACATCACTTAGAGTGCTCTTTATACATCAAATTTTGCAATATTCAACTTATTTTTTTCTCTGACACAAAAACAACCCTGTTTTTCTATCTTTGAGAGGACCCTCACTAACATTATGCATTATCTAGCGCCTAACCATAATCTTAACCAACACAATTAAATGTCTAACCTATATCCTTACAACCTCACTGATACCCAGACCCGAAGAATCTAATGTCTTGGACAAGTTTCTCCACTAGATTGTTTTATTATGATGACTTAAAAAACATCATTTGAGAAATGATTCTTCATAGAGCAGTCTTAATACGTAAGCATTTAAAATCACATGACACTTCATCATCAGAGCCATCTCTGTCACAGTCTGTATTGTGCATTCAGCTCAGACTCTGGCACCAGTGTAAAGCTGAAGCATTAGGAATGTATGAGACATCTGTGTGTCTGGACAAAAACTAGAATTTTGCATTCATTTTTAATAATTTGCAATCTGGTTTTGCGGCAAACAAAAATGGCAAGTTAGGAAATGTTTTTTTTATGTACTTAAGCAAATGTCACTTTATTGAAACAAAACCACCTGAATCTGTTTACTTGCAATAAACCTTGAGTAGATTGAATTTGTCATCACCGCTCACTGAATGCAGTATCCATTCATTGTTTTAATATGTTTCAATATTTAATGAAGGCTGCCTTATTCAGCTATTTTGTTCTTATTTCAGTCACATGTAGTGTGTCTCTTCTCTGCTGCTAAGAAATAAGAAAATGTGTTTTCTCTGTTAGCACTTAATCATTGTTTGACAAATGACTGCAGTCTCAATATTTTCTTTTTTCCCAAAGCTGCTACAAAATTAGCACAAAATTAACAAAATTCTTCAAGCATCTGTTGACTTAAAATCTGTGATACTGCCTGAGATTTCATGCAGCATCACAAATTTTGAGTCATATTTTCCAGTCTGTTAAGTGCTGCAGCGCTCTACTGGTAAGTGACCATTATGCCGATTGCTCCCTGTAATGTGGTGGAAAATTACACCTAGCTGCCATGGTCATACTACCAAAGAACACTGCCAAAAATGTTGTTTTCACGACATTGTGAATGAAGCGATGAGCTACTTTCATTTCAGTGATATCTGTTGGGCTGTTGGTTGTGGGTGGGCCACAATGCCAAAAATTACACAGCCTGCTTCCATGTTTTCTCTCAACATTATTACAATATGATGAGTTTCCCACCTTATTTAGCATCCTGTTTGTGTACGGTTATCTTGTCAGCCTTTTTCTCTGACTGCATCATCTGTCTGCTGGTCTTTTCTATTAGCATGTTTATTCTTTCCTCACCTTTTCTTTTCCTTGTCCTTTTCTTTATTGTAACCTGTCTGTCTGTTCCCTCCTCCCTGTGTTTCTGTTAGTCTCTCCTAGTCTTGCGGGCAGTCACACTTTCTTTCCGTTTATTGCCAGCTTACTTGTCTACAGGGTATGGACAACTTTTCAAAGTGAAATTCAAAAACTTTTCAAGCTATTGATGACAACTTCTGAAAGTTTTATAGGACCCCCTGAGCACGCTGGAGATCTCAAGTCATTTTGAAATTGTGTTCTTCACAAACCTTATCTCTCGTAACTCCTCAATTTTTCTCTCTTTAAGTGGAATTGAAATATTATCATCCAGAGAGAACAGAGTGGGTTAAGTTAAAAGACAAAGGACAAAATGGCTGCAGCAGGATGAATAACATCATGGAATGCAATGGTTAAAGTATAAGAAGTTAATGTTCAGCTGAAGTAAAGTAGAACTGTGCATAGTTTGAAAGCAGGGATGAGCAATAACGAAAATATGTTGATTTAGAAAACGGCAATGGTTTGCATATGACAATATCTATTGCAAAACATATGATAAACCCACATAATTCATGTAAGCACACCATCCTCAACCACCAAAGGTACAAACAAAAAAGAACAGGGATGGACTTTTACTTAAGCATGAAAAACAATACACATTAAGTCCTGACTTTGATGAGTCACTTCAGCCCTTAACTCTGTTGTTGCCATCCATTTTGCTGCTTGGGAGACACTGAGAAGTCAGAACAGATTGCTCATTTACTTCCCTGTTGTTCAGGTGAAAGAGAAGGATGTTTAAATTAGGACCTTTGAGCTCTGCTGAGTGTTGAATGTAAATCACAGAAAACACGTTGTCTGCAAATGATAAGCAGTATGTGCTGCACTCAGTGTTGGACACAGAGTAAATGCTGAGAGCTCAGCTCAATAGCCTTATGGAATAGTATAATTTATACGTGCTTTTAGCAGGGTGAAGTAAAGGTATGATCGATAAGATTAATTGCACCTCTATTTAATTCAGATGTGGCAGTTCTGGTATAGGCCGTAAATGTTTTGACTTGTCATACAGCAAGAAAAGCATAGGTGTTGCTAATAATGTTAACCATTACTTTTTTCTATTCAGGTGTTTCAGTAATCGGGAAGGGTTAATGGAATTCATCCATCATGAGTTGCATTAATTACACTTGTGTGTTCCTGACCCATCCAACATGTAAGAATTTATAATCATTTATGAAAAAAATTACTATTGGGGATTGTGCCTGCACAAGGAGGCTGAAACTTGTGGCACCTATTGGGTTTTTACCAGAAAATCTACAGACCGATATTGGAATATTAATCACATGATCATTTCTTCCCCTTAATAGGTGTATGAACAATAAGCCAAAAAAGAGTTTACTGGTGTGCTTCATTTTTGACACATATTATTGTGGAAGATGAATACAACCACAACCATTATCTACTAATATGGCCTACAACACAACAACATCCTGACAACCAGGAAAGTAAAGGAGGAAGTGTTTGAGTAAGCACACTTCTTAAAGTCTCCTCCAAGTATTTGCTCACTAATGAGACATTTGCTAACTTGTCTAATGTCTTCAACCATGGTGGGCCGTGTCTCTAATAGTAACTGCTACTGATGCTCTACACACACACACACGCACGCAAACACAGCACAGTAAGTTTTTCTCAACTTCATGCAGGCTGAAGATTGATGCTGCAGCATTATGCTAATGAGCATCACTGCTGTCCAATCACACACTTCACTGACTGAAAGGGCAGAGAATGGAAAGAGACCACAACTAGAGGAGAAATGTGTGGTTCCACATGAAAACAGTTTTATATTTTCAATGTGCGTGGTAAAATACCTTGTAAAGTCTTTTTTTTAAAGAATTCTCATTAACTCATTAAAAGCGTAACTTTTTCCTCTTCGAGCCACGTGTTAACGAGCCATTTTTAATTTCCGGCAATGGCATGACTTATCTAAATGACAGATGACAAGTAGAATGCATTTATGGGATAACTTTCCTGCTGTGGAAGGAAAGACTGAGAAGAAAGAAGAGATTGAAAAACGTCTGAATCAGGTAAGCTGGCAAGAGTTGTAAATCTTTGTCACACTGCATGGTGCAGGAACGTATCAACAACTAATTTGTCATACACACAGATGCATCATTCAAGTACAACAGGACCTCACACTGAGTTCAATCAGACAGTAGCAGATATACCATAGTAGACAGTATAAATCACTCTAATGAGAGGAACAAGGAGGGAGGTCAGATCCTTGTGAAACACAAGCAGCCAAGGTCGGATCCTACTTCAGCTGAAGACACAAATCCTTACATTTTCCATGTGGCAAGTGTCTGATATTTTTTATGCCTCTGCATTGGTGACAGATGTTTTATGGATGTCCTAACGCCACAACAGAATGAATTTTGTATGTTTATGTCTTGTCTTGCTGTATTGAAGTCATCTCATATAAGAAAAACAAAATGTCTGGACATTAACTCTAAGTCCAATTTGAGTTTAAAGTCGTTAATTTTGTTGATTTCGTGAAGTGGAGTCTAAAGTTAGCAAATTTACGATTCAGTTCTGACTTGAGACCATGTATTTTGACAGCTTAACAACTCCTATGCCTAAATGCAGTCTCAGAGTCACTAGTATAGCTGTATGCATTTTTAAATTCATAGCATTTTAAAATAAAAGTATAATTAAATGTGAGAAAACAAAGCTTATTAACGTTTTGTCTGTGTACATTTTCAGAACTTGCTACAATGTAAATAACACTGATTAATTCCAAACTAAAAAAAAACATCTATCTTAATAGCTGCATTAAAAAATAACTGTAGAAAATCTTGCTCATAGCATGCTCATACTCTTTTAACTGCTAGCCTAAAAAAAACAAAAAAAACATTGCATTGTTAAGTAGAGTGAAAGAGGGTGTGAGCGACAGGACCATGAAACATTTTTGAATTTTAGTTTCCTGTAGCTTTCCCTGACCAGTGATAGATGGTGCAATGTAGACACAAAAACGAATGGAGGAGACACATGAAACTGTACTTTTTCATTTTTTCCCTGTCAAACTTCTTCTTTTTCCCTTTCTTTCCTTTTGCTCTGTTTCTTAGCACCGTGAACCGGAGAACATCATAAAGTTTGCCCAATCCATCAGCGCAGCTGAGAATGATCAATCTTCAGCATAGCTGTAGCAGAAGTAACTTTTTGCTTGGAGTTTTTGCTTAACCTCATAAAATTTTCTGAGTAAATCTCTTATCATATGACCATCTTCATATATTAGTATCTGCTTTTCTTTTACCTCCTCTTTTCCTACTCAGCTTTTAAAATTAGATGAATAAGCCGACTTTCTTGGCATACAAAATATGACATGACAGGCATGTGACAACAAAATGTATGAAATGCATCACCGAATATCGCAACATGTAGGCTATTAGGCAGAATGTTGTGTAAATAAGGGTGTATTTTCACCAAAGTAGCAATACTGCTGGATTTTATTCCACAGCGCAACAATAGAAGCCATATTTGGCTGGAGTTGCTAAGTCAAGACCTCTTTTTCATAGCGAATGGAGGCTAAAATTTTGGTTGTACGTTATACTAATAACCACTACGATGTATTGTCATAAGTAATGTAATGCTTCAAGCTTCTTTAGCAGCTGAGTTCTCAGTTTTGGAATAACAGCTCCTGGGATATTGTGGCGGCTTACTCTTGTGGTTTGAAAGACCATCCTTCAAGCTGATATCTAAGGATGGTCTTTCAAACTCCTGTGTTGGCAAGTATCTGCTCTGCTGTGCTGTTGATGGATACACACAGTGTGTGTCAGTTTATGTCAAATATACAGCAAGTGAGTCACATATTGGGTTTCAAGAATGCTGACAAGAAAAGGCCCAAACCTATCTCTTATTTTTAACCCTAACTGTTGTTTACAAGTGCTGCTTTGCCCCGTGGAACAGAGTTACAAAGGATAACAGTTGAAATCTCTCCCTGTGAAATGGGACCATTGTTCAAGTCTCTAATACCTCATCAGCCTTGTCAATGGTGTTTATGTAAATAGATGTTTGCTGCAAGACATTTCGAATGTGCCGTCCTCACCTGTGATTTCTTGTGTGTGGGTTATAGACATCCTTAAGCTGGTTCCTTTTTGGATCAGTTCATCAAATTTAGGGTAGACTGCCAACAAGTTCTGTGGTAGTTAGCCCAGCTACACACCATGCTAGGTAGTTAGTGACTAAACTAACGTTAATGTTGGATCAGTCTCTAAAACCATCAGCTGGCAGTCTGATAAGTCTCTAGGGGCTAGGCCCAATATTTCGGGCTGATCCTGTGTAGCCAGCAGATATCCAGGCCAAAACTTACCCAATGGATTCCAAGTTTAAACGGCAGGTAAACAGTTTGTGTGGAGAGGCAATATACATTGGTCAAAATGCAAATGTGATTGCTCAGTACTAGTCAGACTACAAACAGTATACAAAGAGAAACCAGAACGCTTGCAAAACTCAAACCTTGTCCTGTTGTCTACAGATCATGCATATGTACAGATTTTGTTCATCGAGATTAATGTTGGATAATCATGTTTGTGAATCACACGTCAAAGAAACATCAGTTTACTTAGTTGATTTGTGTGTCCATTAGCAGTACATTAAGTTTTAAGTGCATTTCTAAAATGAAAGTTTGGAGGGCCATGTAAACCTAACACTTCCCTCTACCTTGCTATCCCAAGAAGAACCAGTAGACCCTACCTGTAGGTTAGAGCTTTGATTCTCTGCCCAAACCTGAATGGACCCAACCCAACCTTCCTCATTTGGGCTGGGCCAGGCTGTAATTTGTCATTATCATTATAGATCGCCTGATCAAGGTTCTAGTGTGAATGTGCAAAATGGAGGGCTAGGGCTAGAACCAAGCGGTGTATTGGTAATTCTAAGTGCAGTAGCAACTGAAGCGAAAATATGATGGGCTAAAACATGCAAAAAAAAAAAAAAAAGAGTTCTGCATTAAAAGATCCAATAAGAAAGATACAATCAGAGGTTAAAAGGCGTGATTAAACAACATTTCCTACATCATAGGTAATTTTTTTTTTCTAAAAATGATCAGTTTCCTCCTTTTCTCTCTCTCTTATTACCAACTGATTACAGCAAATTCTCAGATCCTTAAATATTATTTTGCCATTTAGATCTCTCCATTCTTTTATCTTTAGTTGAAAGACCATGTGTAAATAACTGAACACCCACAAGCAAAAATGTCAGAGACTGAAAATGTCATTTCTGCAAGCTAATTTGCTTCTAATCATGTTCTAATACAATCACATACATACATAAATTAATACTTTCTAAAACTGGATTTGTACCAATTACTTCTATATTTAATAGTTAAAACTTGAATGTCATATGCCAGAAAAATTATTTTTTAATGTTTAATTAATAATGGAGGAGAGATGGATTGGAAGAAAAATTAAAAAAGTAAACTAAATTAAGATTAAAACAAAAATTAAAATGCTCTATGTTAGCAAACACAACAATGGGAAAAGAGAATAATACAAACTACGAGTTTTGCACTGCTGCAAGTTATTCAAGTTTTACCTATAGATGTCCGACAGTAGACTTTATAGGAGTTTGTTTTTTTTTTTTTTCAACTAAGTTGTTTATTCCAAAGTCATGATTTGATGGCAATATTTTATATATACCAGAACATACCCTGGCTGAAATTGACTAATTAGAATCAAAATAATTATTTCTGTGTCTCACACAGAAAGATGAACAGATACAATTCTGTAAATAGCTACATAATTTAAATAATAAAATGAAGAAGACAAAACCGAAAGCCAAAAAAAGAATAAAACTTATTTACATTCCTTTACTGTGCAGTTCAATTCAACTCGACAGGAAAGTCTACGCTCTAATGGAGTCGTTCTCATCACAGATAAAACAACATTTGGCGAAACCAAATGCCTGGAACACCAAGCTGGAAGAGGCAAATATGTTTCTTTGCAGCAATACATCTGCACATCTGGAGGAGATTCAAACTTTTTAATGGGTGTGTGTCCTTGGTTATAGATTAGTCTCCACAAGTTCCTATGAGATGAAAGTGAGATCATTCCTGGAAACAGCCTTAACGTGCCAATATGTGGGATGAGTCAGCTTGTATTTGTGTTTGTAAGGCTAACACAGATTGAGAGAGCCAATGTGTGGAGATAAAAATCTAAGGTTTTTTTTCAGATACACTTTATGCTGTGGCATAAAGTTATTTTCCCTCAATCCCCAAAACAACTCATGCTGTGCATATCATTTTCGGATGTCAAAGTTTGTGATGTCTTGTTAACAAAAGTCAATATTGCTGTGTACATGGATTGTACAATGGATGAATGGGCCTATCAGTGAACATGTATTGGCCAAGACGAGACTCAAAATGACCACTAAGACACACAGTTACAAATAGATAGAATACAGCTTCAAAGAGATACAAAATATTAATAATGACTACAAAGAAACAGAAAACAGACATAAAGAGATTCACATAATCTGTAATGGGATTCAACATGACTACAAAGAGACACAAAATGACT
This sequence comes from Plectropomus leopardus, assembly GCF_008729295.1. Lineage (NCBI taxonomy): Eukaryota > Metazoa > Chordata > Actinopteri > Perciformes > Serranidae > Plectropomus > Plectropomus leopardus. The sequence goes on from NC_056482.1 coordinate 20,284,594, forward strand.
ATAAGGTGACTCAAAATGATCAGAAAAAGACTTAAAATGACTACAAAGAGACACAAAGCAACTATAAAGTTATTAAAAGCAACTGCAAATGGATTCAAAATAACTACAAAATAACAGAAAGAGACAGACAATTACTAAAAAAAAAAAGAAACTAAAAGACTGTGGGATTCCAAGCAACTACAAAGAGACAAAATATGACTACAATATGACACTAAATGACTGCAAAGAGATGCAATGCAACTACAAAAAGAGGCTGAACAACTATAAAGTCTGTGCATCCTGCTCCTACAGAAAAGAAGGCTGTGTACTAAAAATTAAGTGTATGCATGTAATGCTAATGCAGATCAAATTGACATATATTATTAAATACAATGTTATGCATTTTGTACATCATATTAAACATTTACAATTCTCATCACAATTTCCTATCCTGCTTTACTGACTGCTCCAGTTTCATCATCTTTGTGATAAACAGCTTTGCTATACATACAGTAAGCTGCATAAGTCTAAGTAAGAACATCCCTTGGTGAAATGATTCAAAAGTTTAAAGCAACATTTTTGATATCTGACCAAGACTTTTCTCTTCAGCTGACTGGCATTCTGCAAGATCAAATTAAATAAAAAGAAAGTTTCCGATGTACCACAACAGACTTGTTTATTTTCATCTGATTTACTCACCTCCAGAAAAAGCACTTTTCCATTTTAAACCATGCTTTTGAGTACACACTTTAAGACTACAAAATAAGCTCTATTATGTATGCCCCTTAACAGAAAGCTTTTCTGGAAAACAGTGAGCATAAGGAAAGATAATAAAACCATTGCATTTACACATTATAGCATTTCAATGGCCATAAAAAAGCAGGCTGGGTATCACCTAAATACTTACTGAGTGCTCAAGTTTATATGTCTATAATTTTGAATTCTAGACTTTAAGAATGTTTTCTAAATCTGACTATGGCTTATTCACAAAGCCAAATGTTTGCTGTGTTTTACAAACACTGATGATGTGAATGAGTGCAGATGCAGTTAAGTGAATTTAAATGCACTGCTCTCTGATGCTGGGCCATTTGAGACGCAGAGTCAATGGAGCACAACTGAAAGTGCAAGTTTGCTGCTACTAAATGTGATTAACTAGTTCACATTATGCTCGCTCTCCATATATCAGGTCAATCAGCACTTTTTTGTTTTACATAAAATTGTCTTTTTCTGTTCTTCAGTGTCACAAAGTCCTCATTATGTTTGCAGATTCAGTGTTGTAAAGCAATGAAACATGAAATTGTCTAAGGGGGATTGTTTACTTACAGGAAGGTGTTGCTAGATACTGCTTTTGAATAGTCATCTGTATGAGCTGCCATTCAAGAGTTTTGAATCTGTGAGGAATTTTCATTGTTTGGAAGGAAATTTACTTTTCAAAATACAATAATATTAACCCTTTGAAACCTGGAGCGACATAATTTTCCTTGTGCTGCTTTCAGATGCCTGTAACAAGTATATCTACCTTTGAACCTAAATATAAACCTTTCAATAAATGGGAAGGAGCAACTTGGTGATAAATGTTCCACAGATTAAAAAAAACAAATGAGAACATGTAGAATTTGATTTATTTATTTTTAAACAAAGGAAAACATATTGTCTAGGGTAAAAGAAAAATATCTAGAGAAAAAGAAAAAAATAGAGAAAAATGACTACAAAAAAGGGCTATTTATCATTAAAAAAAATCTATATTTAGAATTTTTTTTCAAAATGATTATATTTTTAAACACTTTTCCAGGTCAGTTCTATTTTTTATTCTCTCTCTCTCTCTCTCTCTCTCCCTTTAAACAATTTTCAGGTAATGTTCTTGTACCTTTTACTACTTCCTTGCTCATTTGGGGGTAATTTTCTTCTTTCATTGCTCATTGTCTTCTATTTTTTTTTAAATAAATCAAGCCAGTTTTCTCAGGTTTCAAATGGTTAAATTGATCAGAAATACAGTCTTGCAACTGCTAATGTGGCAAAAGTTGTTGAAGAAGGCTGATTATCAACAACCATCACTCCAATATGCCAATGGCACATCCTGTTTGCTGTTCCAAAATTGTCTTATTTACTTAGATACTAATTCATCCTTTGTGCAGTCATGTAAGCACAGCTGAGAACTGTTTTGCTGTTTAAAGAAACAGGTCCTCTTTGGGCTACTTGAGCATCTGAGCCACAGCATCTGCAGGTCTGTTTATGGTCTCCAAGTGGTCAGCAACAAAACATTTCTGGAAACTTGACAATCAATTGTTTTGAAAAAGAAAGGCTATTCCATGAGAGATAGTGCCAACAAACTGAAGACATTGAACACAGCTGTGCAGAAAAGCACAAAGTGGCCCTATCCAGGATTGGAAGAGAAAAGGGAGGCCCGTCCAGGAGATGAATACATCAGAGGGTCTAGTGTGAGAAACAGGCGTCTCATAGGTCCTCAGCTGGCAGCTTTATTGAACAGTACCCACAAAACACCAGTGTCATCATCAACAGTTAAGAGGCGACTGCGTGAGTTGGAAGAAAGACAGCATATCTGAGATTGCATGGCTGATAAAAGGAGAGGACTGAAATCAACAAAGAAAACAGAAACTGGACAGACAATGACTGGAGAAAAGTGGTACGGACAGATTTATCCACATTTGAGGTGTTGGACTCACACAGATGAAATTTTGTTAGACACAGAACCCCTGAAAAGATGCTGGAGGAGTGCTCAATGCCATTTGTCAAGCAAGGAGAAGTAATGTGATGGTCTTAGGGTGCTTTAGTGCTGAGAAAAAGAGAGATTAACACAAGGTAAGAGCTATATTGAACAGCAAAGGTTATCACACCATTTTGCAGCACCATACCAAGTCATACCATGTGGACAGCGCTAGATTAGAGCAATTTCAACGACAACAGGACAGTGACCAGAAAGTGGCTCCATATTATGTCAAACCTATTTAGAAACGAAGTGTCAGCTGGTATTCTTTCTGTAATGGATTGACCAGCGAAACCTTATTGATCTGTTGTGGGAGCAGCATGAACCGTATGATACGATGTGCCCATCAAGCCAATCCAATTTATGAAAGGTACTTCAAGAAGTTTGAAATGACATTTCTGAAGACTAGCTTGACAACAGACAGCTAGAATGCCAAAGATCTGCCAGTTTATAATTACTGCAAATAGACAATTTTTCGATGAAAGCAGAGTGTAAAGCACAAAATTGTTAATTCAAGTGGAAATTATCATGTGCAACTTTGCCAATGTGCTTACGATGCATTATTTTCATTTTACAACAAGTAAGTCTGACATTTATATTATTTATGTTAAATTTATTGGAAATTTTAAAACCTACATAAGAGCTGGTTTCAAAACACAGAAACAAAGTGTTGTTATAATGCTCTGAAAATGTATGTATGGGAAGGTAGCTAACACTAATTCATACTAAGCTAATGCTATCTAAGTTAAACAAATGATTAGAAAAAGTTTTTATAATTTAAAACCAACCACTACAACAAAGACCAAAAACATAGTCTTGTCTTACTCCAATGGAGTCAAAAACCGTTGCTCTGTCAGTGCAAATATATAATTATTCTGAGAGGTTTGTAGATTTTAATATTTTTATTGGCATATTTCAGAATAGAAACTTATAAAACTCTCTCGCTTTGACAGCTCCCTCAAAATCCTTAACATCTGACAGTGTAACATCACCCACTGTAGGCTAATATTTTCTCATCAATATCTCCATGACCGCATTTCCCTTGACCGCCTCTTACATCAGTCATGGACCATTTTGCTTTAGAAAGACATTTTTAGCATCTAACTTTATGTCAGACCACTCACTCTTTATTCCTGTCACAGTACAGTGCTGTTCTGATGACTCGTCGTTGGCAGCTGCACTATGTTTTCTAATTGTTCAGGGTCCTTTAATTCCACCACTGACACTGCTATTGTTATCTTTCTGTCTGCTGATTTATGACAGCATGACTTAAAGTTCCGCAGCTCAGAAGTCTTTTTTTCTTTACTCTTGAATACAAGTTTTGAGACGAAAACAGAAACAGCCAGGACCAGTGGCCTCATATGGCAGATTTAGGAGCATCAGTAATGTTAATGATGAAATTTCACAAACACGCACCTCCTCATTAAACACATGCAAACAAGCAAACCTCTCAGAAATAGTACACGCGGTTTATGATAAGGATACCATAATGTTCCTGCGTGAGGCTCAGTACCTCACATTCAAAAACCAAAAAACAAACTGTATTAATTCAAAGCAGATCTGTTAGGTGCCACAACTTTCACTGTTTATTTTGCACTGCATTAAGCTACACACCGCTGCACTTACATCGCAGCTGTCTACATAGCAAGTGTCTAATGTAGTGTTCAACACTGCTGTAGCTACAGAAGTGTTGCAAGACATATGTACAGACCCAAAATTACCAACAATAATTTAAAGTATTTGTTAGCATTTTATAACTAATACACAGCTGTTTGTCAGCTGCCACCAGACTGGATGCTTCAGTTCTTCCTGTTAGAGACATTTGGCAACAAACGTCTGACTAGTGTGCACAAACTGAGCACTTTAAGAACGTTAAGTACAAATTAATTTCTCTCTTGGATCAATTATTGAGGGTTGAGGTGGTGGTACAACATATCATTTCACTCACAACGGATTTCAGATAAATATTGCAACACATAATGGTAGACTCATCTTCTCTCTTTATGTTTGTCTGTATAGTATCTTCATGTTCATATGCAGTAATGTTTGCTTTTGTGCATGCTTTTTTTACCATTCAGTTTTAGGTTCATTGTCTAGTCCTTTAGCCTTTACATTCATTATATATGTGTGTGCATGTGAGTGTTTTACTTAAATAACTGCATTGGAAACTGTGTGTGTGTGTGTGTGTGTGTGTGTGTGTATGTCTGTGTGTCTGTGTGTGTGTGTGTGTGTGTGTGTGTTATATCTCCTGTTAGACTTCTCTATGCTTCTCTGGGGTGTAAATGTGTTTGTAGTTGACTTTCTGTCAACGTTGAGGGCGAGGGGATTAGAACCCATAATAGAGTAATAAAGTCTAATGACTCTCTAGTTTAAGGTAATGTCATTTTTATGACTCACAGAGACAAAGAAAGATGGGTATCACAGAGAGACCTTCATTTGGTGGCCAACAGGACCAAACTTAGGAAAATGAAAGGAAATTAAACCTCTAACTCCATTTGAGCTTGCCAAAGACCCTGTGGGACAGTTTCAAGGACAGGTATTTTGTTACATCTTGAACTGAAACAAGAATCAATGGGCATAGTCACTGGCAGGCACCATTAGAGGATAACACCCCCCCACCCCCAAGACAAAAAATAGACAAATGTTGAATAAAGTTTGCTGCTGCCTAAACTGTTGATCATGTTCACATGTAAAGTAGAACAATTTAGGAGCTCTGCCTGACACATGTAATATAACAGTCTGTAGTTTGTAATTATTTACAATTATACAAACTCCCACCTCTTCTTCCATGCCAAAATTGATTTAGTTATAATTTTTCACCTCTGCACTACTTGCCAAGCGCTCAGCTTCATGAGAGATTCACCTACAACCATGCTCAGCTCCCAGGTTTGTCTTTAGAGTGAACAAATAAGTTCTGCTTGAAGGTAATTCTGCATGCATATTGATAGCAACCTCATAATATTGTTGAGATGGCCCACCATGATTGGTACAACTTTCAGACTGTAGTTGAAGCCCTCTGTTCGAGCTGTCCTCCGTTTGACCCCTAGCTCTAGCTCAATTGTAAACAGACTGGCTTCAAAATCATTTTACACAGCCATAATTTGAACTGAGCAACAAAAATCTAAATTAAATGTCATCTGAGGTCAAAGAAAGTAATCCTTAAATGGTTTTGTAATGTGGTGGCTCTGACTCAGAGGTGGGTGAGGTATTTGATCCATTTGATCCTTGGCCCCCTTAGTCTGCATGCTGAGCTATCCAAGGGCAAGATATGCAATGCCAAATTATCACTTGAACATTCACATGTAATCAGTTGTGGACACTTCAAAGTCATACATGAGTAAGAGTAAAGATATCCAGTCAATTTTATTTATAAAGCCTATTATCATAAATTACAATTTGCCACAGAGGGCTTTACAGCATACCCCATCCCTCTGTCCTGATACCCTCACATCGACTCAGGAAAAACTCCCCCCAAAAAAGGGGGAAAAAAATGATAGAAACTTCAGGAAGAGCGACGATGGAAAGACCTGCAATAGATGTTGTAAAAAACAATTAAATTACAGTAGATGACAAAATGACATATAGGAAAGAGAAAGAGAGAGAAGAGAAAGAGAGGGAGGAAGAGAGGGGGAGAGATGCACAGCAACAATAATGGTAACAATAACATAACATAAAACAATAGTTATAGACATAAAATTAATACATGTAATTTATGATAGCATGTGATGTTACATGCAAACATTGTAAGTGGCGATAACAGTCACATGTATATATTAATAGTAGAGGAATAACTAATAATAATGGCAGTAGAGGATGCTGTCAAGCAGGATCAGCATCAGTGCAACCAAGGCCCACGACACTCAGCCACAAACAAGACTACAGCAACAGCACACAGATGACTACAATCCAAGCTGAGCTGGAGGTCAGCCACAACACGAGCAAAGCCAAAGGCAGGATCACAACATCAACACAGCCATCACCACGATCAAGGTGCAGCCATGATCCAGGAAAAATACGAAACAAGGGAGCACAAATGCTCCAGAGAAGAAGCTGAGTTAGAGTTATGCAGTAAAAGGACATGAGCCAGAAAACAACGTTGGTAGAAGTTGAAGTCACTTATTGGAATATTACTTGAGTTAATCTTATAGAGTATCTGAAATTTACTTTACTTAAGTATCAAAAGTAATGTTATGATATTGAAAGTACTAGGTGAAAGTACAAGTAAATGCTGGTAACAAAAGGGAATCAAAATTCTGAAAAGTTTTTCTTCTTCATACGTACACTGATTTAAAATGGAGCATACATTACACTTAACGTAAAATGAGGTCTTCTTCACAACTAAAGGATTTAAAGAACAAATTTTTCCTTTCCCTCTCTTTTTTATAGCACATAACTGAATGCATGGTATATGTAAACGTATACATTTTTTTAAGGAAATTTAGCAGTTAAAATGAAAGTTAAGAGAAATATAAACAATCAAGTAAAGTGCATACTACAAAAAACCTGATGTTCTGAAACAAGGTATTATGATTTCATTACATCATACCACTGCAATCAGTTGAGTGTGTGAATGCATTCACACATAATTGAGTGTGTGTGAATGATAATGTGTGAGAATGTTTACCTGATAAACAGGATGCTCCTTGTATGGTTGCCTTGGGTACCAGTGTATGAATGTATTATAAGTGCATAGAGTAATTGTGAGACTAGAAAGGCACTATACAAATGCAAGTCCATTTACTGAGTCTTTTTGAAACAATTGTTGCACCATCCATTATCTTAAGTATATCCTCATCAACATACCTTTGGTCCCTGGTGAACCTCCTCTTCTTATACATTCACTGTGCCTTCCTTTGTGTCATTGTCATTTCATGTTTAGAATATATTATTCTTATTTTACATAGTGGCTACGGAAAACAATAATATATTTGATTAAAAAAGCAACAAACATTGTCTTAAATACATTGAAAAATGTATTTAATATTTTTTTTATTTAAATGTATTTAAAGTTTGACTATAAATGTAAATTTATGCTACGGCATCGAATACATTTCTTTTAGATTTACATCTATGGGTTATCTATGCAACATAACATGAATTGCCAGTCATCCCCTCATTTCTACATGAGAAGTTATGTTTTGGAATTTCTTAGTTTCAATGTGAGTGTTGTATATTTAGGGATGCAAGTTGGACATTCCTGTCAGTGGAGTGCATCAGGTGGTCAGAAAGACAACACATGTTAATTTCTATGTAATGAATGTTGTCATGGATGTGCTGTCAAGGCCACAGGGCCAGGGACAAACATCCCTGTGAGTATTTTTGTACTGTTTTCCACTTCACCCCTGGATGAGCATTAGTCAAAGCAATACCCCACATTCAAAACAACCCCAGCTTCCTGCAGAGGTTTAGGGGGATTTTTATTTAAGCCTTAAGAGCCAGATGTGAACCCATTCATCGATTTAAATGGATGCACGGGGCTTAATGTCTATACATGGCTGCATTTAATTAAACAATTTAAATTGAGGCAGAACTGGGAGAAATTGTACCTAAATTTACATTCTTACCCTCAGTAGGAAACTGAGACAGGTGTATGTTGTTTTAACTTTGGCAACTAAAAGGGCCCATCTGCCTATGCCTTTTTTTCTGGTGTTGACAGAATGATAAAAGTTGAATAGAACATGTCTGACATATCAAACAACTATTAAAGAACTCATTTTGTGTTGAAAATATTTGAAAATTTTATACACTACGATTGTTGCTGGAGTTTCGACCTCTATTAACTTCTTTCCCTTCTGCATGCAATTTGGGTGTGGGGGAAGTTGTGCTACAAAACCCTCACCTTGCTTCTATGGCATCTGTAAATCTCTCAAATTTGTCAATATGTTCTGTCTGTATGATGTGATTTTCTGCCATGATTTAACTCTCAATTATCTTGCTGCAAAATTATTATGTGATGCTTTTTCTAATCAGTTTCTCTTCCAGCAGCCCAATTTACATGCTACCTTTTTAATTTGTTTACTCTTATCAGGGCTGACAAATCGTGATAATGATCTTGTTCATAAGAATACAGAATACAGTGTGTAGATTCATAATTATCAGCACTGTACCTCAAATCAATATATTAACATAGATACATAATGGGCTTTCTTGGGAGTTATTAATACAATGATTGGTAAGGGGCTGACACCTACTTAATGACAGAAAATTTCTCATGTGAAATAATTTATTGTCTTAATTAATGTCCTTATTGCATTTATTACCCCTTTATTACCTCACTGATAAGTCTATTAGTTATATTAATGACCCAGTTAAGACATGGCTATAGTAATGGTTCAAAAAGAGTTTCTAAACACTGTATATTTATACCTAAAGTGAGGATATCTATATTAAGCTCCTGATTAAATGTTGGAGTATCAGGTACCCATGTTTTGGTTAAAGTAGGCTGAGAGTTTTGTTAAGCTGTACTTTTTAAGTGGCTGAATAATTGGCCGTTTTAGTCCAAGTCGCTGTGGTTAATACATATTGTTAATAGTAAAGGGATACTAAGTGCCTTTTCACAATCAGCCATGCATCTTTAACAAAGACTATATATATATATGTGTTAAGACTTTATGTTATCAAGACCATTTTGAGCACAAATACATATTTCTAAACAGAAGTAGCTATGGAATCTGAACTCCTGTTGCATCCTTACCTCAGTGAAGTACACAAAATGGACAGAGAGCACAACATGCTAGCTAGGTCCAGACTGAAATCTCAACAACTAATAGATGGATTGACATGATAATTTTTATAAATAGTTAACGGAATGAATCCTATTGACTGGTCATCCCTTGAGTTTTTCTTTGCATCACCAGCAGGTCATATTATATATATTATATGACATACCATTAAATTTAGATGGATTGCCATAAAATGTGGCAAACACATTCATGTCCTTGTTGATCCCATCATGATTTATCACCATGATCTGGTCAAATTTTGATTTGTCCAATACACTGGTGTATTCTTAGATATGGTAGTACTTTTTTGATTGCATTTGCATGAACCCATTTTCTTAACCATAACGTACCATGGATAGAATTAAATGATTAATGTTGGTGACTTTTGTTTAGTTTAGCATTCAATGTGTATTTTTCATATGTCTCCCTTCTCTCCTTAACTCTCAACCTAAGAGGGAAAACATTTAGGAATGACACCATGCTGTGTAGGGCTGCTGTTAAAGCAGTAATGAAACTAATCAATGCCTAAATCAAGATAAGGTAGAGGGAACACTTCAGACTGAGGTATATATTAGGGCTGTAGAGTGTCCTGGAGGTAATGTATTTGATGGATGCAACCTTAGCTGCACTTCTTAGCTTTTAGACAGCTGTGGATTTTCTCCTGTTCATCTAAAGACACAATACCTTGGAAACTATTGATATTTAATACCCCAAGGACTTGCTGGAAGTCTTTGCCTCTTCTTTCTTTAAAGTATTTCCAAACAGCACTTGTGTTGGGTTTTTTTGTCAATAAAAACATTCATGAAGGCTCTACACTTCCAATGTTTAGCAAGTTAATACTCTGACCTGAGAGTGAGACAATTGACAAGAACTGTAAGAAAGCAGCCCTCTGAATGAGAGGTCGGGAGGCCGGGGGCATTCAAGATTCAAGAGTTCATTTTGCTAATATAAGCACACAAATCCGATGTCTTGCTCTAAGTATTGGTTAGATTTTCTTCCACTGAAATTGTTTTTCACAGTGTACTTCTTACCATAAAGGCACTGTACTGAATAGTTAAGTGAGATGTATACCATATAGCCACCAAAACCCATTTCCAGTCAGAGTTGGGGTGATCAGTTATCAGTTGAATTTGTTCAACCATCTGGGAAATGTTTTGTAATTGGGCTACAATGAACTTTGATTTAATTAATTTTTAAAGCACTTTGGGTTGCTTTTGGGTATGATGTGTCACCGAAATGAATTTGTGTTGTCTATCAAAGAAAGGACATTTCCATCAACTACCTGTTAACTTTACTCCACCACCTACGGCAATTCATATACAGGGTATCTTCTCTCTTCTGTCCTGAGCTTCACATTAACAGACTTCAATAAAGTGCTCTTAAGGAGCATAGACTGTTTAAAATAATAGATGTAGCTGCTGTGATGTAATCATTGGTTCATATACTTTCATTTTGAAGCACTGAGTTTGGCATTTTGACTGTTGCCATTTTGTTTTTTTGGAGCCAGAGGTGACCATATTTGAATGACAGGTTTAGAGCTCTGGGCAAGCCAATGTTGGAACTGACTCATATACTTTAGTGTTGTCACAGTTTATCACTCAAGTGGGCCTGCCCTTCAAATGCGTTACTTTAAACTTTAACTGAAATTAGCTATAGTGATCAAAGACGTTTTTTGCACCATGTCCTTTTCTGCTGTAAAGTTGGGGATTTTTACCTGGGATGGGGGATTGGGGATTGACTCGCTCCCGGAGCCAGCCTCATGTGGCCGGTCAAGGACCTGCAATTTTGGACACTTCTGCATTGGCTTCATTTCTTAGTTTTGGAGGCTGTGCTTGTTTTGGAAGTAGTCTGGATTAAGTTTTGGTTCCCAGATTGTGGAATATTTACCATGTTTTCAGTATTGTAAATGAGATGAATGAGATTCTCAGTCTGTGCAGGAACAACTAATTAGATTGACTTCTACACAGCACATAGCACATGTTTTATAACCAACACAATTCTCAACACAATTAACGTTAATATCTCAACTGCATCCAAATTATGCTCCATATGCTCCAAAATTTAATCAGATTTATTGCTGCAGTTTGTTGTAGATCTGATTTTTCACTGTGCTTTTCAATGCATGTATTTTTATGCTCCCATGCCTTTATGTAATTATTTTTGTCATGTGCTTACTTGTGTGTGTGTGTGTGTGTGTGTGTGTGTGAGCGAGAGAGAGAGAGAGAGAGAGAGAGAGAGAGAGATTAGAAAGAGAGTCACCTTATTGACTGATTAATAATGTAGAAAATGGGAGTGGTGGCTGCACATTAAACATTTAGTCTACACACACTCGCACAGGTACACCACATATATGTACATCTCTCGACACACGTACACACAGCACATTAAACATTTAGTCTCAACTGAGCGCTTCACCGTCACAGTCTCCATGTTCCTTCATTTGGCTACCAAATTAAATATACGTGCAGAAGATAAGCAAGATGGAGCAATACTAATGGACTCAGTCATTGGACACATTGCAGGTATAAAAATCCCCAGTCAATTTCCCCATGATGCTTATGTTTGTCAAAAAGTATCATGAGGCAGTGTATGTGGAGTGACTGTAAATGAAGGAGAACTTCTTTGCTTTGAGACTTGGAAATTATTTATAACATGGTTTGCTGAGTTTGTGATATTATTGACACGGTTCTGCCTCAATCTATTTAATTGTTAGTGGCCTTAAACATGGCACAATACTTGCAGACCCTGCAGTCTACCTATGGTACTCTGACCAAGTCCATTCATTCCTCTGATAAAATAAATCTTCTAAAAACTGAAATTACTGTCTTGTAGTTATGCACCTCTCCAAGCTGGTCAAAATCTCTAATTTAGCAGCACATACGATTTGTTAAATGAGCACAGTTTCAAGACTGGCAGCCAGGATTAGTGTCACCAATTCAGGATCTGACTATATGTATCCCTTTCTTATCATGTTAAGTCATGGCTAGAAAAGTGTTTTTTGCAGTAAATGATGTCACAGTGAAGTTAACATTGTCATAATCACTTCATTTTATTCTAAACCTATACCTAAACCTATGTACACTCATTGACTTATCTTCTCCAAGGAAACGTGCCACATCTCAAGCCAAAGTCCAATGTTCTTGGTATGGAATTGTATATCATTTATTAGAAAGTGAGTTAAGTAATGCATAGCACTCATGCATTGGCCCAAAAGAGTCTATAAGATCAGATACAATTCATTTGTTGGTTGCAAGATGAGCCAGCATAAAATAGTTTTCATGATTATCTATTATCTAATTTTCATTGTCATTGCCTGACCACTTGGTGCCGCCCTGGCTACAATACCTGCCAACACCGCCACTTTTTTTTCTTATTCCCTTATTCCGCTCTGTGCTCCTGTGCTCTTATTTCTCCAGGTAATTTCCTTCATTCCAAAGCAATTCTCATTTGTATTAAGAGACTCTTCCCAACAGCTATTTGTATTGATGGAGGTACCTGACATGCACTCTAAATAGGCCTGCGTCGAGCTTTTTATGTATGTCCTGGCAAGCACACGTAACCACTGAAGTGCCTAACGTTGTGCTGTACTCCCCTAAGCCATGGGAGGGAGGGCAATATTTCTTTCTCCCCCTTGCTTGCACTTTCCCATTGCCCCCCTCATTATTATTGACGCTGAAACACTTCTCAACAGGGTTGTTCGCTGGTCACTGCAGCAGAGCAGTGGAGAGAAAAGAGGAATGGAGGGACAGTGGTTGGTAAGGAGGGAGGAAGAGTGGAGGAGAATATGGAAAGGACCTGCTATTACAAGCTTAGTTGCTCTCAAACTCGTAACACACACACACACACAAACACACACACACACACACACACACACACACACACACACACACACACACAGCCTCCCTGAGTGACGATACTTCAATTACTCCCTTACATTACTTTGCCTCTTCTTTCTTCTGCACTTTTCAATTCCCTCTGTCCCCTCCCTCAATTCCCTTCCTCCTCCACTTAGATTTCTGTATGCCCTCCATTTGTTCTCACCTCTCATGCTTCGCCACTCATCTCTACACTTTGGTACTTATTCCTCTCCTCTACTAGTCTATGTACTTCTTTGGCAACATGCACTTCAGTTTCCCCAGGCTCCTCTCCACCATCCTTCTTCCCTCCCAGTCCCATTTTCCAAGCCCATTGTTCTCCAACACACCTTTATTTTCATTTCTATTTTATGTCCCCATTCCTCCAGTTGTTTCTGTTTATTTCCCCCACAGGCTTTACCTTTTTAATTTTCATTATTACAGATATAATTCACCATAGCCTATCCCCCTGACTCCTCCCTCTGTCCTTTGGGGTTCATTTCCATTGTACACTGGAAGTTCTCACTCGAGTCACACTGGAAAAGACCATCAGCTTAATGCCTCAAAGGGACACCTGTGCCTCTTACAGCCTGGGCATTGGTCCATAGTTTGGAGCATCATTACTGCCACCACTACCACACATAGCACGAGCCACCAAATTCACAGCTAGACTGAATAAAATTAGTCTAGAAGGGCAAGTCTGTCTTTTGTGACATTTCTTCACTGGACATTAATGGAATGCTAAAGCAAATTATTGTTGTGCACTCAGTAATTAAAAGCTATTGCAAAAACCAATCTGGAGTAGTGTGACACTACCCCAAGGCAGGCAAACATGGATAAGTGTATGTGTGTGTGTGTGTGTGTGTGTGTGTGATTTTGTCTGCAGCAGCTCCTAGCACTACATCCCTGCATGAATTCGTGATATTGAAGTTTTACAACAGAAACTTTGGACAAAAATTTAAAAAAAATCTGTTTGGTAATAGCAGATGTTTGTTCCCACAATACTGACTAATATGCATTTGGTTATTTATTGTGGATATAAAGTTTTCATTTTGATTTGGGTTTGTGGAGAGTTATTGCCCCAAGCAAAGAAGTTCAAGTATGTCAGGGTCTTGTTCACAAGAGAGGGTAAAATGGGGCATAGGATGCATTGATGGTTTAGTGCTGCATCAGCACTTATGCATCAGGACTGTGGTAGTAAAGACAGAGCTGAACGCGGAGGCAAAGCTTTTAGATTTACTAATCCATCTATGTTTCGACCCTCACCTATGGTAATGAGCTTAAGGCTGTGACCAAAAGAATGAAATTGTGAATAAAAGCGGCCAAAAAGAGTGTCCCTTCGTAGGGTGGCATTGCTCAGCCTTAGAGATACAGTGAGGAGCTCAGGCATCTGGAGGGAGCTCAGAGTAGAGCAGTTGCTTTTTCATGTTGAAAGGGGCCAGTTGAATTGATTCGGCAATCTGATCAGGATGGATCCCGGTCGCCTTCCGTTAGAGGTTTCTGGGCACATCGTACTGGTAGTAGACTCGGGGGCAGACCCAGAACATGGTGGAGGGATTATCAATCTCATGATGATTCAACCAGGAGAGTTTCATGTCCATCCAAGCTTTGAGGTGCTTCAACCATCAAAAACCTCATACAACAAGCATGACTGCCTCTTGAGATGAAGATTGGACATATTGTGGACGTAAAGAACCCTGCTGGCTCCAAGGCAAGCCATCAGGACTTCAGGGTGATATTCTATTCTCACAGAAACAGACAAAGTCATGTTCCAGTTAACTCTTAGTATGTACATGCCCAACAAACCAGTTGTACCATCAATATTTAACCATTCATTCAGCAGAGAGAGCAAAACACTAAATTAAAAACACAATACATAACTCTGTCTCATTCAAGTAAATTTATTTATATTTATTCAAAAGGTGAGGGGGAGTCCAGCTCAGGCTAGTTGTCAAGGCAACTGCTCCTCAGACTAAATCCACAGAGGAAGCCGTTTGGCCTGAAAGTTTTTCTTCTCCTCCTTCTCCATCTTCTCACACTTTTTACACTGGATAAAAATTAACACAATAGAACAAAGGTAAAAAATAAAAGGCTACAGTTCACCAAAAATAGGAAAATAAGAAAATGTCTGAGAGGTAAAGACAGCTAGACTTATTAGGTCCTGAGGAGGCTTCATCACCTCACAGCTCATGGTGCCTCTGGACGAACAAGAACAAACTTTTAAATGCAATAGGTCTCATTCATGAAAGGCTAGTTGAAGAAATTTGTGTGTAAAGTGTTAGCAAAAGAAAATGTACCTGTATTCTGGTATTCATCAATATTAAGTGGCTCAGATTTTTTTGTAGGTACTGACAAAATCTGCACCTGCCTCTGACCACTGGCAGGGCTTATGTAAAGAAGGAATGCACATAAATGCTGCTTGTCATTGTAAGACATTATAATTTTAATTCAAATTGTGCTCCATGACGTTCACAATATGCAGATGCCTTTGAAACATGTATGGTAAACATGACAAAAGAGTAGAAATATTACACATTTAGATACAATTAGTTAGTACCAAGGATAATTATTAGCTAATTTGCTCACAGATTTACTCACATATTATGAATAACACCAAATGATTATTATGCTTTTAAATGAGTTAGAAAGAAAAGAAAGGAAAGAAAGCAGGAGAGACAAGTTCTCATTTGAGGCATGAAACACCTTCAAGAACAAACAAGAAGTCCAGCTGCCTTTGACTTCTTGTTTACTTTCAGTTTGGTCTCACTTTTACCTTTGAGAAGATGCTGCATGGCCCTTGTCTTCTTAAGCTTGCTCTCAATGACACTGAAACACTGACTGATGGAGATTTGACTGAAGGTTTCTTGAGAGTGAGAAGAAGTGCTTGTCCTGCCTTATATCTCAAGAATTTTGGCCTCAGGCAGAGTTGAACCCATTCGGAGTTTGGGCCAAGTGACCCCAGAGACCTTATAGACATAGCTGGATAGAAGACAGCGATGAGACAACATTTCTGGTGTCCTCTGGTGTCATGTCCTTAACCTCTATATAGTCTTCCAACTCAAGCAGATCGGACCTCTGGTTTGTTTCCAGTGCAGCATTGTAGGTGGTGGTATAAGATGTCACTTGATGAGAGGTGCAAAAAGATGTTAGGTCCTCTGCAAACAATTCTCCTGGTAAAAACCTGAACAATGAACACTGACAAAATTCTAATGGGGAGGAGTTTTAGCAAGTTTTGTTTGGTGTTTATTATATTTATTGTATTTTTCCCTTTGCTGACATGTCAAGTGCTCCATGATTGCCATCTCCTTATTTCTGCACAGTAGTACACACAGATAACTGTGTGTGTGTGTGTGTGTGTGTGTGTGTGATGCTAACACGAAAAGGTATTGAAAATGGATCTGTGATGGATTTTATAATAGAGTTGGCCTAATAAGCCATCTGCCTTTTGAGTCATGATTTCCTATTTTCAGCAGCATCAACAGAAAGAAGCTGCAGGGTGAAAAACCAGCTATGCATCATAGTCTGTTATTAAATGTGTTTTATTTTGTTTGTTTTGTTTTTGCTTTAGCTACTCTAATAATGAGTCAAAATTAATCAGTGATAGTTGCACTCTTGCAGAAGTAAGTGGCACAATGCTATTTTGCCACAAAACACCCTAACTTGGTTTGAGGGCACTGAAAAATATCAACTATCCACATAGTGGTATGTTTATTGTATTATTTTACACCATTGCCTAATCCAGCTGTGTATCTTGGAGTCTTTGCATCAGTGAAAGCGAGTGAGGCAAAATCTGTTCAGCTCTAATGCAGTAAAGCCAAACTCACGCTTACTATACTGTGATTAATATAACAGTAGCCCCTTGACTTATTATAAGTTTACCACACAATAAATTTATATTATTTATTTTCAGCCTGTCACCAAAATGACAAGTATTGCAGAGCTCTCAATAGAATTGTTTTTATGCCGTCAAAATTTTTTGGCAAACTCAGTCTCCAACTCCTGCACTGCAAAGCTACAGTATGGTACCTGCCAACATAGAGGTCTGAAAACAAGGAAGACTTGGCAGCGCTAGATACCTCCCACACACACTAAAACTTTATAGTAGTTTTCTAGAGTTCTTATGACACTTTCTATGTGCGGCTGCCTATGTTTTTCTGTCCAACTTCTCAGTGTAGTTGACAGTGTGTGATACATAGATAGAACCTGACTAAATCTGCACATCAAAGGATGAAAAGGAAGAAACAACAACCCTTGAAATTATGAATATGAAATTTAGTCTGAGAGTAATGTGTCCATCTGCTTAACTTTAGGAAGAATGGTGGCTCACTTATTTTATGGCCAACTTTCCAGAGAAAGTCCAATCCTGGCAGTCCTGCTCTTGACAGCTCACACCCAGTTGACCTTATCAACAGGCTTTTATTTTGGCAGCCCATATAAAGTGCACAAACGACATTAAAACACACAAAGCTGTCATAGCAACCAATGTGTGTCCAGGTTGCACCAAGGAACTGCTCTTTGAGCATAATAGGACTCTTGATTTTGTCTGAGTGAAGCTCCACAGTGTAAGACTTTGAAAGCCCCTGTTCCAGATTAATGAATCTTTTATCACTCAAATTTTTTGTTGTCCCATTGCACATTCAGAATTCTGTCTCATCCTTCACCCAGTTAAGGCCTGGGGCAAAACAAGGCTCTCGTTTGTCTAAAAAGCTGATATCTTCCTCGAAAACTCCATGTGGGTTGAAAGAAATGAAAGTAGTAGGACTGGCTATCCACGTGAGATGTCTCCCAAGGACAAACTTTAGCCTTCCAAAGCAACCAGTTTGACAGATGGAAAAAAAAATATATGAACAAAACAATATGAGCATATTCTGATGATAAAATGTCACCATCTGACGTTCGTATGGCATCATAATCTCTTTAAATGAATGTAACATGCACGTATGAACCAGGGACAAGAATTATCAGCAAACTTTATGCAGACTGACATCAACATAAAATCCCGTGTGTGATGAGATTTATGTCATGATTCCTCAGAGAGGAAGTCTGGACAGCAAGTAAAGTTAGAGAAAACATCTGAAAGTGTTGTTAAAAACCTCAAAGCATGAACCCAGGTTGGAATTCGGAGCTGTTTGTAATTTCTCCCAAAACTGCACTCACACAAAACATTCCCAGCTAAAAATACTTACAACTTATAAAAAGCAGCCATATGGCATTTATTGTGTGATCCGAAAGTGTTATGTCTCTGAGGCATGTTTTAACTCTGTATGATGTCAGGATCAGTCAGATGGAATAAAATATATAAAGACACACTGCCTTTTATTCCTTTTTCCCCCTGGTAGTTTGGAATGCAATTTTTAAACTTTATGTTAAAATATTAAATCCTTTTATCTTGCAGCTGAATTCAGCTATGCAAGTAAACATTTCTTCAACTTTGTATGTGTTATCTAAACATAATGCTGATCAGTCAGAGCCAGAAGATGACACTGCAGAATGTGACTCTTTGTAACAAAATGTTTAAGTAAATAGTTTTATTTTATTTTATTTTTTTTACGTATTCTGGAGTTGTATGAAACACATTACTACATTGTGCAACAGTGGACTAAAAGTGCATGAGTAGGACTCCTTCATACCTTTCACTGTTTTTGGGTGCTGACAAGAAGTATATTCATGATAAATGTTTTCTGTGCTTTTAGCCTAAAAGCTACTGTAAGGCTGTGATGGAGCATTAGAGCAGCAAATAAATTGTGTTTAAAGGACATATTTGATCAATACTCTTTAATTGTCCTTGGTTGTGACAGAGCTTTTAAATATCCAATCATTATTCCAACACCTGTTTTCATCCTTGAAACTGACTGATTATTCAATCCAGCTTCACACTCACACCAGGGGCCATATTGACAAATCTTATCTTACCACTAGGAGTCCTCCTAAATGGCACTTACTTACTGGTACTTTGTTTTTTCTTAAGAGCTTTTAAAAAAGCTGATAAAAGCAACTTTTAATATAGAACAAGGACAACATCTAATGCATGTGCCAATTACCCGTGCATTTACCAAGTGCTTCCGAAGGCTGTGATCAAATGACCAGTGCGCTGATAGTAGTAAAGAAGGAAGTGGTCTTGAGCGGTCCACTTAGAAGGCTGGTGGATGGGTCACAAAACACAGGACTTTGCAAGACTTTCCTTTGGAAACTGAGGTTTATAACTGTGTGAACTTTGAGTCATTTTAAGGTACATCCTCGCCATGTTTCTTTTCCTAACCTAACCTCTGTAATTGTACCTTGGTTATGTAACATCACTTAGGCATGTTTTTTTGTAAGATATTATACAAACCCTTGTATGAGGATACATTCAAGTAGCATCGTGTCATTTCCAGTACTATTTAATTTGATTTTTGAGTTGACTGAGTCCTTATTAAATGGCTAAAGTTAATTATGATTCCATAGAACATAATGAGATAAAATACCTGCAGCACATTACTGATTGTGAGCAGGTATCTCTCAGACCTACATTTAGTGCTAAAATGCTCTGTGAATTACTGAACCTTAGGAGTCCTAAAGTTAGAGCTGACGTACCCCTGATCTTTCAAATTTTCCCCTCACTCTTCCAGAGCTGCTTTTAATCTTGGTTGGCTTTTAAATATGGTCCCAGACCAATATGCAGCTCCATTAGGCAACTACAGATTTGCCTAAAGACACTAATTGTTCTACTTGAGGTTTGCTTTAATTTGTGGTTAAGGGTCCTTTTTATTTATTGTTTTTTCAGCTAACATATTCACACTAATGACATTCCTGTGGTAAAGCAATTTTATTGACTTTCAGGCCTATTTCATGTGTTTTTTAACAGTACTATGGATTAAGAAGTAATCAAACCCCTTGACCTTATAAAATCATTACACATAGCACCACAGAAGATTTAATCATGGGAGCATGGCTCTATAACATCAAATTACACATACAGTCCCTCAACAATTGAGTACTGATGAACCTGACCTTTAAAAGCAATGCAGACAGAAAATCAAAGAGGGCTCAGTACCAGTAATTCCCCCAGACAAAGCCACTGGATAACATGCTAATGCATACCAATATATTACTGGCGATTTTGCCAGCTTATCTCAGATATATCGCTTTGAACCTGAAATTCACTTGAGAGATAAACACCAGATCATCAAGTATGCTTCATGTTTCTTAATGCGGATGAACAAGATCAAGTGATGGAGGGAATTCAGGAGCAAGTGGTTGGGGGAAATACGAAGAAACAAGAGGGAAAGTGCAAAGATGAGTGCCGAAGTGTCAGGAGAACACATGCATAGATGCAAAGGCAGTGGTAGGAAGAAAATAAACTTCAGAGAATCCTGTCTCTATTTGCTTTCAATTTTAATTATTCTTTTGTCACACTTTATGAAATTCAGCCACATTATTTTCATTTAAGTGACTGTAAAAGTCATTATGAACCTTGATTTATTTTCTCTCTATTATATTCTGTTTTAAAGTGCCCAAAACCCACTTTAACCCATAGTCTAGCTCCAAATTTAATATTTAACTTTGCAAATTCAAGAAAAAAACAAAACAAAACAAAAAAAAACAACAGCAAGTAAACTGCAAAAAAAAGACATATCTCTCCTAACATAGAGATATGTTAGGAGCACAAGGCACAACCATAGAAGCAGCTCAGGCAGCTTTATATTGACCGACACTCTAATTAGTAATGACATGCAGCTGGTGAGGCAGGTAAAAGGACTGATGAGAGGATGAGCAACAGGTGTGCAGAAGAACCTACTGACACTGTGTTGAAAACCATTATGAACTACTCACTATGGACACATTTTTTAAAGGAGACAATCGTCTATCAGACTACAATAGTGAATAAATAAATAAAGTTAAAGAGGCACTCTTGCTTTAAAACTTAGGACATTTCATCCTAAGTTGCTTGTTGCCTTTTTTTTTTTTTGAAAGAAATCAAAATAATTTTCCCAGTGTTTAAAGGCTTAAATATTTGTGAAAGGGATATGAACACAGCACAAGTTATGTTGATACAGGTTTCAAAGGGTTAATTGGCACATCTAGTTTTACACAGTTATACTAGTAGCTGTATGATGTTTATAGCTGTAGGCGTTTTCAGAAGGAACACGGGACACGCCCCTCTCAATATTTAGGATATGTACACATGTCCCCTAAAATGAAACACAACAGTAGCAGAAAACTGGTGCATTACAAATTCATAGAAAGCAGGAAATTATGTGTTTGACCCCCCCAAACCTCTCATGTTTAATTTGTATCCCCTTCAACATATTCTCATGTCAAGTCATCACATGATGCTGGTCTGCAGTGGACTACATATTATGTTCTGAAGGTAAGATTAAGGCAAAAGAGAAACACAGTAAGGTGTAGAAAAATTCATATAGGAAGAGAACACAATCACCACACAATCACACTGTATTAAAATTATGGCAAACAATATGCAGTTGACCATTTCATAGATGGTAAAAAGATAATTGAAAAGCTAAAGACTGGCCTGGTCTGAAAAACACACATCACAGCTCAACTGTCAGCTTATCATAACATGTCCAAACCCCACGTTAAGACTCAATTTAGCACAAGCCCAAAGATATACCTCTGCTAAACTGGCCAGTGCTCGAGGGCTCCCCCTTGAACTTCTTGAGCCCTTTTTTGAACAACTCTCCAAAAGTTCACAATCCTCCAGACTTTGCTTGAGGTAATAACCCACAATTTATAGCACAGCAAAGTTAAGAGGAGATGACATGCCTGTGAGTGTTGAAAAAAAATGGCAGAGTTGTTTGGCCTCGGATGTAATGCCGACGACTTAAAAAAAGCTTTCATCTGATTTGATCTGACAACATTACTGTTTGGCTTGATGGCAAGCGAAATGTGTTGTGTGTAGGGCTTTTTAATACAGCCACATTGGACAACACTGAAATAAAGGCAAACTACAATGAGCTACTGTTTATGATAGAACTCCTGCCCTTTTGCCTTCTGGGATATGCGCATATATAGATGCAACACACAGTATATCTGGGACATGAGCCCATCACTATCAGTGATTTCTCTGTTTGGCTTGGATCAAAAGACAAGAAAATCTCTTATGTGTGTCTATTTTGTTTATTTTTTCTATTTAAATCCTCCAATCATATATATACAGGTTTTCCAATATTGTAAATCTCAATTTCTCTCTAATATATTTCCTCTATAAATGTAAATGTGATCAAAGATGACAGTAATATATGGCAGGATTTCACTAGGTGTGTTTCAATCTTAAAATACCCCAAAACAAAACAAAAAAAACCCACAAAAAAACAAAACATTCACACTTTTAAACCTCATTAAATCAGTTTAATTTGTTTAAAGAAAAAAAATGGGGAGAAAGCAATAAGCATCTTATCAAGACATGGCCCAAAAACAGCAAGAAATAAAGTAAAATGAATAAATAAAAAATAAAACTGAAAAACAAAAACAAATATGGAAATTACCTCCAAAATGTATATATTATATATTAAATATTATATATTTAAAAATATATAATTACTTACAGAGTAATCATTTTTCTAATAATCCTCCCCTATTTTTAAATACATTTTAAGATAGTTTTCTTGTCACTTTTTACTACTTACTTGCAATTTGTGAGACATGTCTTGCCAAGTTGGCATTGACTTTTTTCCCCATAGTTTCAAAAGAAGCCAAGCCAATTTGCTTAGGTTTCAAAAGGTCAAATACTTTGTGAAGGCAAGACAGACTGCAATTTGAAGTTGAAGTTGAGTTGAAGTTACATTTCAAGGTCGTTCAATGGATGCTTAACTTTATTTCTGTACTTACATGACCTCCTTCTGTTTCTCTGATTGAACTGTACGCAAAAGAGACAGAAAAATAACATTCACATTATGAGCTACCATGTGCAATAAAACCCACCAAATTTAATCCACTTCAAATACAGGCTGTGCGGATAAAGTTAAAGGGAGTGAAATCATAAAGAAGAGCTGTGTACTGTGAGAAAAAAAAATGTCCTAGCTTGCAAATGTGTAAAACCATCAAATATAAATCATTATTATTACTCTACATTAAAGTATTATGCTGCAGTCTCAATATAAAGCCAATGCATCAAATCTTTGCGCTGCTGTAGACGAGCGCACGCACACACACACACACACACACACACACACACACACACACACACTTGCACTGATTCAACACCTGCTGCTGTCCCCCTCTGCCAGCAGTCGACTGTGTTTATATATTGATTAATATTGCTCCTACTGTAATATACTCCAGGGCATAACACAGCAGGCTGCTCTTTGGTCAAATACTGCTGTGTGTGAGTCTTTTATGTGCATGTGTGTCTGTGTCTGTGTTTTTATATTTACACTGATTAATAGGTCTGCTGCTGTAATACACCCTAGGCACACACAGAACACTTATCATCAATGAAAAAACTACCCTATGTGAGTGTGTGTGTAGGTGTGTGTGTGTGTGTGTGTAGGTGTGTGTGTGTGTGTGTGTGTGTGTGTGTTTCTTTTTATGTGTGTATCTATGCCAAACACTTTCGGGGTCAAAGCGGCTATGTACTCATTAACCAAACATAATGCTGAGTGTATTGCCGTGGCAACAGTATCACAGGGGGTTTCAGCAGGTCTTCAACACAATTATGAGGTGAGAGGGATGAAAGAAACACCTACTTGGTTTTTGTTACCTTTTTTTTTTTTTAAGCCACAAAGAAATAGAGGACATTGATGGTATATCATTTCAAATCTGTCTTTCACACACAGACGGATATGCTACAATATTTAAAGGAAATTAAGAGGTTTGTTTTAGGGTGTTTCTCTGTTGTTGTTGTTTTTTTTTAATTACTATTCCTCATTCCTAAACCATAACATAAATTGTTTATTAGCGAATGCCAGAGGGAGGCAAGTGCAACTATTCAAAAACTAAGTAGCACATAAACAAGTGAGATTCCAAAAACTAATTTGAAGAGTGGGACAATCGTGAAACATTTTGGGTTTGACAAGTCTGCCACCAGGTTTACTAACTATAACTGTAACTATAAAATGTACAGCCAAGCTATCCCTGTATGGTGTCCACATTTCTCTCCTGTATTTTCTCTCCTTCTTAAATGAATAAACTAAATCATTTCAGTTCATTAAAATCATTTCCCTCAAACATAATTCAGTCATCTGAATGTTTTATTAGTTCGACTATCCCTAAACCCTGCCGTACTGTTGCTGAACCTTGCTTTTCTGTTCTGTGTGGGGCAGGCTGCATTCATTGTTGAGACAGATGAGGAGACAGGCGATGTGTGAAGGAGAGAGGGAGGCAAAGTAAGAAAGAAAGACATTGAAACAGAGAGAGTGCTCGATACTGTTTGGTCAGCAGTTTGTTCAGAATGATGGGTTTTCAGCCAAGTAGTTCGGCTGATAATTGTCAAACATCCAGGTGGAAGCAGATGGCGTGAATCAGCCAGGATGAAAAAGGTCGGGATGCGAGACAAACACCGGACATGGCACAGGCATAAACTCAGTCCTTTTAGCTCAAAGTTCTAAAATATGTTACTTATTAGCTCAGTCACTTCCTGCACTTTTAGTTATATCTTCATCAGAATTTCATCTTTTTCCAAAAGGCAATCATATCTCCAAAATGTCAACTCATCTCAGCCATTTAAACATCCTCCATTCAGGTGTCAAAGACTTAATTATATTTCAAATGAAAGATGCTGAGAATATGACTTGCATACAAAAAGGAACATTTATTGAGGTTAATGATGTTTTTTGTAGTTCAAAAGACCCATCATCCTGCTAGCCAGTGTAGCAACCTAAGGTCTCCGTCAAATGACATTTATATAGAGCCATTTTGAATTGGCAAATACATTTTGGAGAAAGTGTAGATGAGACCCAGGATTTAGGGGAATATTGGCACACATTGGATGTAAGTTAATTGTGTGTGTTTTTCCCTATAAACTGGAGAGACTCTGGAAAGGATGCACAGACTGATAGGCTCTATATTGTTTTGGATATCCCATGAGAAAATATATAAACTCATCACTGAGTTTCTAAAACAGAGTTAAAAAAGAGAGCCAATATTGGAGAGAAATGTGTCATCGGAAACACAACTCGAAATAAATACCTTAACAGCAACAACATGAAGAACTTGGTTATGATATGTCTATGTTGTTTTACAGCATGTTGTCTTGCCCCCAAGGGACCAAAATCTAAAGGGTTTCATCTATGTTTAAAGAAAAACTGCCAACACTTTTCTCAGTAAGCAGGGATCATAATGCACCACCTTGCATGACAAATTGTATGCATGACCTAAGGACCTCTGTGTGAAAGAGAAAATGAAATTCACACACTGGAATATGTTGAAGTTGTTAAAGAGATTAGCGTATAAGTAAAGCCTATAGAAGCACTGGTTCTAACAATAAAACTTCTTGAGTCTTTTGACGCGCATGCACTTTGACTGACCTTGCATGAAACTATAACCTTAAGTGTTTCTTTACAGTATACAAGATATTTTTCAGACCAGATATGTTTGCGTCTTTCGTCCTATGCTGCTGAATATTGCTTGTGGAATTAAATGCATAATGTCATAGATCAGAGATCTGTAGTAGTGAAGCATTCTGACCTTCTGGCCTCACATTGCTAAAGTCTGTCTCCTTCACTTTCATGCTCTCTCATCCACCTATCAGTTTCAATACTTAAGAAGAGAGCTGTCTCTTGCTTCTGAAAAATATGAATCACTTTTTCAGTGCTTCCAAACACTTCCTGCCCGTGCTTTTAAAATGCCGGAGATGCTGTTAAGATTGCTCTCTGCTAATATATGGTGTGGTTGTCAAAATAATTTCAGGAAATTTCTGAAACCCAAAGCCTCTTTTCTAGTCTTATCAGATCAACTACTGCCCTTTCAGCATCCCTTCTGTCCCAGTTAAGGATAAAAATAAGACTTCAAGAAGTTGGATTGCCTGCAGAAACCAAAATTAGAAGTGTGAATGTCAAGGGGAAATATAACTTTAATATTTTTTCATGACTTTATATTTTTTCAGTATGTCAATCATCAATGGAAAA
Source organism: Plectropomus leopardus (assembly GCF_008729295.1). Taxonomy (NCBI): domain Eukaryota; kingdom Metazoa; phylum Chordata; class Actinopteri; order Perciformes; family Serranidae; genus Plectropomus; species Plectropomus leopardus. Next base: position 20,310,938 of record NC_056482.1, read on the forward strand.
GCCATCAGTCTTTAACTGTTGATAGAAGCAGGGTTCATTATGGTCAGTTGGTTAAGTTCCTTTATCTTTATGCTTCCTCTGCATACATTCGAGTTAAATATATATCATTAGCGCATGCTGAAGCCTCTTGCCTTTTGCTTTATAAATTAAAAAACTGACCTGATAGCAGCACTAGATGACTAGTTATTGGATCACCAAACAGTTTCCCAGTACAACCAACGGCAATGGCAATCAATCAATTTATCAATTTCAGTTTCTGGAATAAATCAGCTGTAGTTTGGGGTACAGTTGCTTCTATTGTTTTACAAAATAAGTCAACCAAAGACCCAGTAAATTCATTAATGTCATCTCTGACATTGATGGTGATGTCCTGGAACAAGCTCCGGACTTTTATTGGCTCCATCTTTGGTATCGCTGGGGGCATGAGCTGGGAGTTTGTTTACAAATCTTGACCTTAACAAGATGTCTGCATACATTTCTCGACCAAATTTCAACCAAAGTCTCAAAGACTATCATGGTCGCCATGTTTAATGTTTTGCCATTTCAAACTTGTGGACTATTAGCCATCTGCCGTGGTGAACAGTGAAGCGTTGTACAAATAAGTGTATTTTTTTCTGCTGTTGTTGGATATAAGTTAATTCTGTAATAATTTGGTACCACCTAAAGCAGCTGCTAACATTATATTACTTGCTAGCTAACAGTGTTGTTTTTGTTTAAATTGTCATCATTACTGTAGAAGATTTTAAATGGGTTTTTTTTGTCAGATGCTTTATAATGTGTGATTATTCACAAAATGCTGTAGCTATCATTTACTTGTTAGATCTGTTGGTGATACAGCCAAGTATCATGGACTTGCTATGAAGGCACATTGACTTTGTAATAAATAATTATTTGATGGCTCTGCTTAGTTGCAGTTTGCTGAGCAGAAGAAAAGCTGTTAAATCTTGCTCTCATTTCCAGTAAGTGATTTTAAAATCTTGGCCTACACTCTGTGCTGGCTAAAGGTGATATACTGCCATACTGATTCTACCAATATACAGTGTATCATTTTGTTTTTTACTGTTGTGCAAGCAATCAAATATTTATTGCAATCTTCTGATATATAGGGTTACCAAACAACATGTCATTCTTGGTATGCTGGCAGTTTACACCATGCAGCTGTTAAGTTGCTGCTGACAGACTTAAACTGATATGATTTTTTTCATGTCCTGACATCAATGGTTTTTGTCCAGACAAAATTTATTGTGTTGTACGTTATTCTTTACAATTGCTCTGCTGTTTAGGTGACTCTAAACAAGCCAAATACTGGCAAAATATATGGTAATATATGTTGTGTCGATTGTGGTAAAACACACACATGCATGCTGGAGTATGTCTGGAAGAAAGAGTACCCCCTGTTGTGAATAAACAGTTTTTCAAGATAACACTTTTCAGGCAAACTTGGTAATTCAGACTGTCTTCGGAATGATTTAAAATGGCACACGGCGATCCAAAGTGAGTCTTAATGTGTCATGTTGGCTTCTCGTGATTTAGGAGTCACTCCCAGTGATTCCCATGGCTCTGGCAGTGCGATCCTTTGTTGTATCAATTATCCCTGAAGTCGCTCAAGGGGAGACTTTGATATATGGCATTACGTAGCGACTCCCTAGTTGGTGCTGTGCTGCTCCTGTTGCTTTATGTGTGTGTGTGTGTGTGTGTGTGTGTGTGTGTGGGGGGGGGGGGGGTATGTTTGAAAGCAAAATGAACACAGAGGGGAAGTGTGTGCTTCCACCTCAGCTATGGCTTTTCACTTTGCAGCTCATGCATATAACCACTGAAATCTGACATTATGTATATCAGACATGAATAGTTTTATATAATGCAGAGACATGTTAATATTACAGACATAAGGGGGAAGTTTTTGCTCCGATGCAAAAAACGTTGAAATACCACATGTAAATCTTAAAGAAACATTTCGCCAATATAAAGAACGTTATTAGATATAACTAGGCTGTCTATGCATTACAAAGATGGAAATTATTTTGAAATTGGTGCCACATGACAAAAAAAGGAAAAAAAAGGACAGAGGCATTGGCTTTTGTTCAAAAGATAGAAAACTCCTATCCACCAGAATGCATCGGACCAATTAACGCTCCTGTTGGTGGGTGACGTAACAACCTTGTCCATTTGACACAATAGTGGCTGGAAGGTTCTCACATTACAGTGAAACGGTAAACTAAGACATGTTTCTGAAAACATTTGAGGCGAGAAATATGCAAAACCATAACAGAATCTTCTATATTTGATCATCACAAAGTTCTACCGTTTCATCTCAGTTCTTTCAGTCTCTGTTTTTGCTGTGCAGGAATCAGTATGATGACCACTTTCTGCTCACAGACTCTTGCTATTATGACCTAATGGAGCATTAAAATACATTTCTGAAAATATTTTAGGCGAGAAATAGGCAGCGCAGTAACATTATCTATATTCAATCAGCACTGCATAGTTTAACTATGCGATAGAATTTCAATCTGAGTTTGAGAGAAAGAGGTGATTAGTCTCTATGGTGTCCATGGTGTTGTGCAATATGATGTGGACGTACAGCCTGTAGTTCAAGCATAAATTACTAAAGTATCCGTTTAGGTCAGGGTCAAAGGTTTGTTGAGGTATTGTCAGGGGCAGAGCAGCAATTTGCTCCAACAAAAATTGATGCCACTTTTGTAGAATTCAGTGGTAGAAGCTTTTATGTTGAACAGGCATTGGCAATGAAGCTATTAGAGCTGAAATGTAGAGAGGAGAAAAAGGCAGACTGTGAGCTGTATTAAAGCAGTGCCATCCATCCTGTAAACTCTGGTGAAAGTGTTGTGGGAGTGAGGTCATTAAGGATATGTTTCTGAGATGCTGTGATTAAGTGTCGGAGCCGAGGGGTCTTTTGAGGATGGAGGCTGGAAATGGTGCAAGCAGAGAGATGGCAGTTTGAGTATGGGAGGATGTGAGAGAAGAATAAGGTGGATGGTGTGATTTAAATGGCTGAGCAGAGTCAGTAGTTACTGTTTAGTAGAGCTGTGTATGATCATGTGGTTTTGGAGTTGAAAAGGACCATGACAGGTTTGTAGAACAGCAAGCATGAAAGAAATTGGATTATGTAAAAAAAAACAACAACAAAAAAAACCAACTTTGAACATAACAATAGTCACATCTCAATTAACCCTTGAAACCTTAGAAAACTGGCTTGATTCATTTCAAAAACATAGGAAGAAGGCAATGAGAAAATTATGAAGAAACAATGCAGAAATTAGCAAGAAACAAGTAAACAGTAAAAGAAAATTATCAGAAAATTTGGAAAAAAAACCCTCCACAAAATCTACCAACAAACCAAAACTACATAACGAACTAACACAAAAACAATAAAAAAACGAACAAACACAAAAAGCAAACCATGCAAAACTCAAGGGTTAATGCCTGTCATGTACATACAATCCACTTCACATCAGGGTCAGGCTGAAAAACATAAAATTAAAAAAAAAGCTGATTCAGTAGTTTAATAGCAATCTCTCTCTTCATCTTTCTCTCCCTCAACATTATTCTCAGCATAAATCCACTTTATGCCCTTTTCTTTTTCCACTGGAAACTATTCACGCCTCCGGCAGAAGATTGACAATTGCTCCTTAGGCATTTTCCTCTTTATTTTCACCATAAATCAAAGCAGTGGGAAAGGGGAAAAACTCAAGGGTAACAATGTGACATTTGGGACTTAATAATAAGGCCAATAAATTAACAGATTGTACTGTGCATGTGCAAGCCCTTTCATTTTTATTCTGAATCTCGTTCCATCTATGAATACCATACTTTACTGGAATTAGAGGAAGGAATATTGACCAGTGCATAAAAAAAGATTAACAATCTGTAAGTTAAGAGGCTTGTTAGAGCTATGTCATTTCAACTTTTGCTCGCTCCTTAGATTGGTCTACACGACGCTCTATATATATATATATACGTTGCTTATCATGCCTGATTTTTTTCTTTTCTTTCTTTTTTTTACCTTCACGTAATGAATGCTCATTACCTTAAAGTGGAAAAAAATACCATTATCTTAAGGTATGAATACCCCAACCAATTCTCCTGAAAACAACATAATTACACAACTAATTTCCATAGCAAATACACTTTATAGGAAACAAATTGCCACCCTGATTGCAATTTTTTTTTAATCAAGATAAGAAAAAACAGTCATAAGGATTCATTTTAATTTAATTTCGTATTTTCTATACTTGTGTATGTTTTTTCTTTCCCTGAAAAGTTTTGCAGCTTTAGCTGCCATCAGGGATCAACGCAGACATGTAAGTCATAAAATATTTAACAAACTGTATATCTCACATATTTCCTAAAGGCCTTTTTAAAGGTGCTATAGTTTTATGATGTCCATTATTTCAGTGCTATTAAAGGTCAAATGGAGCATAAAATCCAGTGATGTTCCTGCACAGTTATGCTGGATGTTCACATTGTGCGCACACGTATATTAAGTGGCCTCACATGTCTTTGTTATTGCTTTTCTTACATGCACACCAGTACCCCTGTTTGTGCTTTCTCTCTCACATATGACAGTAAACACTGGTGAAGTATTCAAACATTTTCATTCCCATGGCTAAAGTTACCTCAAGGAAGGATATCACTTATTGTAACTACTTAAAATCAACAGAATTCAAACTACAGAGGTCCTGTGTATCAGTTTGAGTTTAGAGATGGAAAAGATGGAAAGTGCATGTGGTAACAGTTAAATTATTTTTGCAAAATGACCTTTCCCCTCACAAGATTTTCCAATTTTTCCACTATTTTGAAGACTGCTACGCTTGCAGCATATTTCATTGTGTTTGTGTGTGTAAAGTTTATCTGTAATGTGTGTGTTGCTGTGGGGTCGTCTGTCTCACGGTTTGATGGGGGGTTGAACATTCTTAGTCAGATCTGGGGATCATCCCTGGATAGCTAGGGGCCTGTCTGTGTGTGTGTGTGTGTGTGCGTGTGTGTTCTGACCCCGATGAACCAAGGAAAAACCAACAGTGCAATATGACAAAGGAGCAAAAGACTGTGGGAGCAAATTAGAGGAATAATTTGCTAGAAGAAATTATTGGCATTACATGTTTCTGCAAACCATGGATATGTTACATCGGTGCTGGGTGGAGGGGATGGTCGACGGTGTCACATCTGGGCATAAGCCAAGCTTCAGAGCAAAGTAGACCACTGTTAGCCACCGAAAGCAATGAAGAAGATGATAGTTTTTTAGTGAGGCATCCCTGGATTTCCAGTGGCGAGTGTGCCACCAATAAGTAGGTTTTTTTGGGGGTTTTTTTGGTTGTTTTTTTTTTTGTGAGCCATCTCAGTATCTCAAGTGGAGTGTGTGTTACTTCACTGCATTTTGAGTGGCGAATGCATCACCAAAACCAGACATTTTTTTGGCAGGCCACCACTACATTTCCAGCAGCCATTTAGTCACCAAAAATAGACATTGTTTGCGAGCCATTACAGCATTTTCAGTGTCAATATTGTCACCAAAAAATGTGTTTTTGTGCATTTCTAGCAGGCAATCCAAAACATAATATTTTCTGAACCATAAGAAAGTGTTTTCGTGCCTAACAGAGTTGTTGAAACATAGAGTAACGTAAACTTCCAACATACCCACTAAATAATAATGTGCAAATGTAACATTATCTGTGCTTTGCAGAAATGTACAATGCCAACACTTACTCTAAGTACTACTACTACTTACAACTGAGTTGGCAATAGAGAATTAAAGGGAGAAAAATGAAAACAAGAGGAAACAGCTATGGGTAAAGAATAGGAATGAAGATAATAAACTGTTATGATAAAATACAGTCCTGGTGTGTTTCTGGGGGAGGAAGAGAAAGAGGCAGAGAGGTGCAGAAAGAAGATGAAGAAGAGGGAGACAAGACACATCATCTCATTTCCCATGTCGAAAATATTTTTGTTTTCATAAATGACTTGAGTGCTTCCGGTGCACATGTTAAGTGCAGAAACTGTGTGTGTACACGTGTGTGTGTGTGTGTGTGTGTGTGTATGCGCCTGTCTCTCCCTAGACTACAAAAACAAAGTACTTCTTCCTTTCTCCTTCCTTGTGTTCATTCCCTGGCTCTTTGTACCTCCTTCCTCCTCCTCGTCCATGATCATTTTTTAATATTATTTTTATTGCATTTCTGCTTTATTGGGCATTATAGCTGAATATAATACGCATAGGGAGTAATAAAAGATAAGAAACAGGCTGAAATAGAGAAAGAAAAAAAATGATATGAAAGAGTGAGGTAGTAACAAGATGTAACTGCATGCAGCCATGAATACATGATGGATTTTTTTTTATAATGTTGTGCTGCTGTTTAATTTTATTGTTCTTCTTGTCCCCACAACAATCAGCTTCTGCTACATACAGCGGCCCTTGAACAGATAGAGAATCAGTGGCTCATAGGTCAGCATTTCTTACAGCAGCAGTTGAAGAGTCTCTCCTCTAAGACCATGATGCTGTGCTAATAAAAACAGGGAAGTCAGGGAGCTCCCACCACGCTCCAAAGAAGTCTCCAGCTTAGAGAAACTCTGTAGAGGGAACTGGGTATGTTATTTGGCCAAGCTGCAGCTGCGATGGGAATAGTACATTGTTTAGGGATTAAACACTGAATGACATGCTAGCCATGACCTGCTGTACTCCTGACAGCTTAAAGATGTCTTGCCCACTAGGGGCATAGGAGTACAAGCTAATATTTCCTCAACTGTTTGAAACCTGGAGCATCATCACTTCTTTTGCTGCTTTCAGATGCCTTTCACAAGTATTTAAACCTTCAAACCCTGATAGAGTGTTAGTCTATATTAATGTACCTTTTCTCCTTGCAACTCCAGATCTTGCTATTTGGGTCTTAAGATGCCCGATGTTCCCTTATGTGCACTTGTTACCTTTAAACTGCTGTTACTGTATGCCTCTTGACACATACAGTGGGTTTATTAAAATTTAATGGCACCGATGAGAGCGATATGTGCGGCTTAAACAGCCAAAACAATGCAGAAATAGATGAAAAACTGTGTAAAGCAATGTTGTTTTCTGTTGTTTCTATTAGCCTGAAGACCATATATCTGTATGTATACTGACTTATTTGTGAGGGGTGGATATATACACCAGTGGATGCAAATAAAAATGTACTACACTGGGATTCATAAACGGATTTCAATAAGATTAATGCAAATACTTTCTAACGGTACCACCAAAAAAGCTCTGCCACCTCAGCCTCTCTCTTTCCTCCATCACAGATGGATGGGGTCCTTTAGAACGAAGGATATTAAAGTGAGATAAAGAGACAGACTGGATAGAGGGAGGGACGGGAGGGTAGCGAGGTGTTAGAGAGGGGCCAGTAGGGACACACGATAGCAAGCGAAGGGACAGAAAGATGCATTGTTATAGTTATGGAAGGACATCTAAGGGGAAGAATTGGAAAGAAGTATGGGGGGACTAGATGGAAAAGAAACAGAAGGGCACAAGATGAATTGTTGTAGTTGTGGAGAAATGTCTGGAGAAAAGGGAATTCTAAAAAAAGGACAGGCAGCTAATGGAAAGAGAAAAGAGAGATCAAAACAAAAATGATCAGCTAAAAAACAAACACCTGACATTCCTTTGAAAGAAAAGAAGTGAATACAAGTTTCAGAACTGTTGTAAGTAAGAGACTGCACTTGTACAAAAATAACTGTCTCATCTGCCTAAATCATTAAAGGAGAATATCCATAGAGCACCAACCAGACCAGAACGATGCACAGCAAAGTGCATCTAAGTGCAACTAAATGCAACTAAATTAAACAAAGTATCAATGACTAACATTGTGGGTGGCCAGTTGGGCAGCAACATCCCAAACATAGCAAAATAAGGAGAAAATACAGGTAAAAGGAATGCTCTCTGCAGATAAATACACTGCCACACACTTCTAGTGGGACATAAGTGATGATTGAGACTTTTGTTACTTTTGTATGTCTTTTCATTGCTTTTGAGGAACGTTCTGGATTGTGTATCTTTAAACTGTTAAATTAGGGGAACATGTCTGTAATATCTACTACTGTCTCACGACGAACTAATGCATCACATTTTTTGATGCAATTTATACTTCCGGAAAAAACAGGATTATATCAGATTAGTGCAACATAGCTAAAATGATACCCTCCTCTCTTTTTTCAAAGGGCACCTCTGTCAAGACGGTTTGTCATTGGTTAATGCAGTGAATCTGCATGTAAATTGGCCATACGCAAAGACTCCACCAGGAATGACTCATTTTGTATTAAATATATTAAATGTATTTCCCCTTCTCTCTTTCTCTTCTTTATAGCCTTTGATAAGCAGCTTGCTTAGCTTGCTGAATCCAGTGATTGAGTTTAGAGTCCTTGATTTATAGGCTTTCAAATGGAAATGTTCTAAACTGTTAACCTCTTTGCTTTCTTTTAGAGCTGCCATGGTGCCATGGAGTTGGCCTTTGGATTTCAAAGGATAATTCTGTGTTTTTGAAACCTAGGCTATATAATTAACTATAATTTGCCAAAATTTATATCATGGGGGAGGGGGGCAGTCTTTTGTAGGATTTTTTTAAAAATCTGAGGAAGAAAGACTGGACAAAGGTAAGACAGAGGTCTGGAGAGACTGTTAAGATAAAAAGAGATTGAGAAAAACAAATTGAAACACACATACACACACACATACATACTCTATATGCTCAAGGAGACAATCATACATACTACGCTGTGACAAGGTGAAGGTGTGTTAAATTCTCTGCAGAGGGCCTCTGAGATATATGAAGAGAAACAGGGAGGAGAAAATAAACATTACAGAGAGAAGGGAGAAAAAAAAAACTGACAGAGGCATCATGGGATGTCTGTGGAGTATGCTATGTTTTTTAAAAGATCATTAAGTCAGCGAGCCAATTTGAAGGAGACAGGAGAGGTTGAGATGCAGTCGATTGATGGAAGGATAATCATAGTTATACTGAGAAGAGGGTAAAATGCCCTATGGGTGTGGGCGCGTGAGTGGAGAATTTATTGCATGCACGCATGAAATATATGTATGTGGTGTGTGTGTGTGTGTGTGCGTGCGTGTATGTGTGTGTGCCTGTATCTAGCAGCACAGGTAATAGTGATTCGAATGTATATTTCGTTCCTGCATGTCTGCTAGTCTGTCTCATTTAGACACTAAAGATGTACAGCCAGGATGCACATACACACAGAAACACACAGAAATGAACAGACAAACGCAAGCACACACACACACACACAGACAAACACACACACACACACACACACACACACACACCCCTCCTGTTTTGACAAAAAGACATTAGTGGGCACCTCTATAGGAAAGCAACAAACCATTTGGAGATGAGCGTAATAACAAAAAAATGAGAACTTAAATGGCGAGCTACATGTAACACAGAGGAGAGTGGTGGAGAGATGTGCCTTCCCTGTTTTGAGGCAAGCTCATGTTTTCAACAAAGGCTTTTCATTAAAGCTTTTATGGTATTATTGCAACTTGAGATTTTGCAAGCTGTGTAATTACAGCACGTATTATGCCCCAATTACAACCATTACAATGCACTTTTATATGCTCTCAATAGAATTATTATATCTTGTAGCGGCGTGGGAGATGCTTGTATAAGGTTTGAACTGCAGCTCATGATTCAGTGTGGTTGATATCAAAGTATCAATATAACATTTTAAACATGACATACTAATCGAATGTCAGGTATTGCCTTATCCCGTTCCCATAGAATGGATAGAAGTTAAAGAATATACAGAAGTGTACAATTCATGAAGCTGGGAGGGGTTTAATGCCTTGCTTAAGCATGGAAAAATTACAGAAATTAAGCAGGTGCATGCTCCGAAAATCACCTGGTGAAACTGTTGTCTACTAGACCATACTGGAGGCTGACAGTTATTCTTCCAATCCTGTGCAGGATCTCTGAAGACTGTTTTTACATTGTCATGTTTTAAATTTATTAAGAGAAGTTTATTAGTTAAATGGACACTGCTGTAAACATACAAACAATAAATCTCCGTGGAAAGGCAGGACTGACTAAAAGGGGCAAAAAATAAAAAATAAAAAAAATTAACAAAAGCTTCACAAAAATGCTTTTTAAAATTCAAATTGACAATCAACAACATTCTGATTTTTATCGTTGTGTCTCTTAATGCTGTGTCAAACTCATTTAACCTTTCAACACACATTGAAAGCTCTGTTATCTTAGGGCTGCTGGAACAATTGATGCAATGTATTCTGTGCAAATGAAAGTTGTTTAACCAACTTGTATTTGCCAGAAAATACAAATGCACATTTGCTCCCTGTTAAGAGTCTAACAGTTATGTTGAGGCCTAGCACACATGCACACAGCTATAGTCAAACACATAGCCTTGTCTGTGTTTCGGCTTTTGGACACATGCAAACTGCTTTTTCGTTCACGGGAACCTTACTTAATTTGTGAGGCATCACAAATTAGGTGGCCTTTAAAGCAATGGCAGATTTGGCCAAATGAATACTCGTGCTAACCGTGCTAACAGGAGTTTTACCATGTTTACAAGTAAATGTACAGTTACGCTTTCCCTATATTCCAAATACACTTTAGAAATGACTGAAAAACAATGACAATACCCTTAAAATCTTTCTCAAACATGAAAATATACCTCTAATTTCCCTCCACCTACTTTCAATTTTCTGACCCAGTTCCACTTGAGCTTCCTCCCCATTGCCTCTAAATGAGAGAAAAGCAAGTAAGGGGAGAAATGAAGTGTGAAGAGAGCTATTTAACTAGACGGCTCAAGTCTGACTTAATGAACTGAATAACTGACTGGTTGACTAACTTACTGTACAGGCTGGTTGGCTGAGTGGCAGGACGGTGGGCTGACTTGCTGGCTGGCAGCTGAATAATACAACGAATAATACAACAACTGAACACTGGATTTTTGGCCAGATGTTGCTGTGTTTCACTGAAGGACTACTTCAGGTGGTTGTATAGTCCAAAGCTAATTTACTGCAGGATCAAATGAGCCATTGGTTGATTTTTGGGAGTGAATGGCTCTCTGACACTCGGCTGGGGGATTGGTCGACAGGCTGGTTAACAGTCTGATGATGTGGCCAGGTGCCGCTTTTGGCATGTCACCCTTTTTTCTTCTCAGTCCCAAACTCCCCATTTGTTCTCCACTCTTCTTATTCCAAACTTTTTCTATTTCTATCCAATGCAACACAACAGTAATGAACCCAGATCTAATAAAATGGGAAAAAAAAACATAAAAAACACCATACAAATACCTACTGTAACACCATCCCTAAACGGTCACACAGATTGGTTTCAGATTTACCGTTTCGCCCATATAAATGCATTATTTAGCAGATTTTTTTTTTCTGACGAGATAATATTCAACGAGCGTTTTATTATAAATCTTTTTTTTTTTCTTTTTTTTTTTTTCCTTTACAGTGGCGAGCATAAAAGGGGAACAAGGGACCATGGTTGGACTCATGGTGAAATTGAACATGAATCACTTTCTGCAGAGTGGCTTCTTTTAACGGCACTTTGGGGAGAGAAGAGGAAGCCGACTGTGGACATACCGGCACACACTCACGTAGACACATATCAGGCTGGGGACACACACAGCAAGGAAACTACATACAAAAAGTAAGCAGTTAAGGCATGAGAACATGCACACTGGGCAATAAAGTGCACACTCACAGCCCCTCTGTCCCCAAACAGAGTTGAGCATGGACATAAAGTTGAGGACTGATCGAGCCTGAACCCGCTTCTTTCCGACCCCACTTGAATGAACCTGCCTGGTAGTGCTGAATTTGAGACCTGAACCTGACCTGAGACAGGAAATGGGAAAAAAAATGGAAGTGTGTTTTGAAAAGACACAATGCATGTAACAGGCATAAATTGACCTGGCATCCCGGAACATCAACAACAGAAGCAGGAGGAAAACTTGTGCATCATAGGTAGACGTGAAAGACTAAACACTGACTAAGCAGCCACTTTGGATGTAAAAGTTAACAGCTGCCTAGAAATTAGGTTGATGAAATCAGTGAGACTGAATCAAAACATTAATGCTGTGCACAGTAAAACCATGACCAAAAGATATGTAAATTCCGTCAAAACCGAGGTTCTTCATGGGTTTGCCACTACGAGCAACATCTTTCGATTATGCACAGGTGATTTAACTTTATTTATACTAAACGTATGGATTGCTCAACATAATATTAATTTGGATCAGTAAGTATGACCTGGAACCAATGTCTGGCCAGAGAGGAGTATTTCAAAGAGTTTCTGTCCATGGTGAGAGAGGTCAGCCACAATCTTTCCTGCCTGCTTCAGGGCTCTGGAGGTGTACAGGTCCTGGAGGGACTACAGATTGCACCCAATTAGCTTCGTCAAAGAGCAAATTTTATACTGCAGTCTGCCCTTGTACTTGGCAGTGGCAGCAGCATACCAGATGGTGATGGAGGAGGTGAGGATTGACTGGTTGATGGCAGTTTAGAAATGCAAAATCATTGTCTTTGGCATGTTGAACTTCTTCAGCCTCCTCCTTGCTGCTACATACATTAGAGTATATCCATCATGTTGTCAATCTAAATACCTGCAGCCTTTTATAGTCTGTTTGTGTGTCTCTGCAGCTATTTATCTGTGCTTGTACCTCTGTCTCACTGTAATGTATTGCTGCTTGAGTACCTTTTCTCCTTGTATAATACTTCCATCAGCAGCTGTTTGTCTGCTGCTGAGTTGTTCACCTCTACAACAGAGATGAGCTCAATAGGTTGCTGCAGGATCTGTGTCTGAATACAGTTTGATTTCAGCCGTGAAATAATGGGCTGCACAATGTGATCTTTTATTCAGATGATGTGTCAGCTAGTGCACGCGTACGCTTTCACAAGTGTGTTTTATGAATAAATTTGCTGTTATAATATCTTCATAGGAATACTCCATTAAAAAGAAATCAAAGCCTCGGTTTGTGCGTTTTTAATACTGCATCTTTTCAATAAAGCCTTCGGTGTTATGAGATCACAACCTTTTTAAACTATGAAAGCATTATATAATTTTTTAAATTCATCATTTACTTTTCCTCTGAAAACTATTTTTCAGCTTGATTATACTTCAGCTCAGGCATGTGCTCTGCTATGCACATTTGTTCTTCAATTGCACACTAAAAAAAAAAAAAAGACATTGCAACTGAACATAATCCAGGCTACAGTTATGTTTCCTCCTAAACTTATTCAGCAAAGCAATTCCGTAGTATACAACCATTGGTATTTTGTGGGAGTTAGGCGCACATTCAAAGAACAGATTTACCCATGATGCCAGTCATCATCGTATGCCTCTATACAGTTCTTCTCCTCCATGCCATTGTTCTTTCTTATCTTTCTTACTGATTATCTCCTTTGTTCCTCTTTGTCACATAAACTCAAGAGGCTACTCTCAAACAAGACATAGATGGGAAGAAAATGTCTTGATAATGACTTATGTCAGGAAAAAATATGAATTTGAGTAGAGAGAAATAATCAAATTATCATATTAAGAGGAAAAAGTTCAGAGGAATTCAAAGTCGGGAAGAGAAACACCAAGATAGAGGGAACAAAAGGAAACAGATGGAAGTATTAAGATATGGTGAGAGAATGAGAGGAGACTGGGAGAGGACAAAAGTTTTATACTGAGTGCCTTGGTTGCATTTTCGATGTGCGATTGACTGTGGTGCTGGGCTGCATGTCCATAAAAAGAACTGTCTGAGCAGATCTGAAAAGTGAACTTGGTCCAGAGAAATGTGTCTTACCAATTGTAAAATAGACTAGTGTATTGGGGTCTAGAGAGCAGACAAACAGAACAGGAGGAGATAAAGCTAAGAATGTATTCATTCTCACAGTGAAATTTGGCCACCTGGGTGACCTACACACACACACACACACACAGACCCTTCATAAATCACATTCCTTGGACTGGAGTAAAGGCAGTCAAGTTTTAGATACTGGAAATGTCATTATCTTAATCTAATGTGCCTGTGTTGGCTAACAGACACAATATACAAGCATATATAAGTGTCTGAATGTGCATTTAACTCTATGTATGGGTTTAACTATTAATGGTAATTGTAAACAAACATACAATACTGAAATTATCATTCTCTTATATATCTCTTATCTTGATACATTTTCTTTTACTCTGTGTTTGGGATGTTCCCAAGGCCTTGCCAAACCACCCCAAGAGTAATCATATCCAGTAGAAGAGTAAAACTTCCATTAGTAATGCTCCCACACAGCTCACGTTACCGCAGTATTCTGTCAGTGTTCGCGACAGCAACCCACAAAAACTGCCCACGCTGAAATTCATTGCAGCAGAATGATTCACTTTTTGTTGGGTTTGGAGGGCAACTGAAGGTAGCACCAGTCAACATTTGCTCTCAGCAGTTTAGGCTCTAGAGAGACTCCACTGCCAATGGTCTCCCTCTGCTGCATTTCTTTGGCCATATAAATTCTGACTCCATTAAATATGGCTGTTTGGTTTTCAAGCCTTTGCACTCTTGTTCTGGCAGGCTGTTCTCATGCACTGCTTTGTATGTTTTCCTACAAAACATAGAGCACCAAAGTCATACATATCCCACATTATTATGAGCCAGTAATTTGTGCATAACCCATATGTTTTGAAAGGCTGCAACCACATGTATAATAGGCTGATAGAAGTGAAAAAGGAAGTGGTCTCAAGCAGTCACTATAACACTGTGTCCTAACTGGAGACAATGTAAGCAAGCATTAGCAACTACATCTATTTGATTACATAATTTCCTATTGGACTGTTCTAACTTCCAGTGAGCGATGGAGCACAATACAGCACCATGCAGCATGCTGCTTATAATATACTTTTGTCACATGCCCCTTTTTATTTTATTCCTGCCACTTGCATTGACAGCATTGCAAGGAATGCAGAACAGCTGCTTCACAGTATCTATGAAAAGGGCATCTGTACTACATTCATTCTTTAAACTGAAAATACTTTGATGACAGTCTATCCATCTAAGGAAAATGACTGAATGATTGAATGAGTCTGTTTGCCTTATCTGTATGCAAGTGGTGTACAAACCACATTTTACCAGTTCAGCTATTCTTATGAAGTGTAACAGCCAACTCAATAATGGTACAAACTACATGGGTTTGTGGTTTTTTTTTACATAAAACAGCAAACTTAACTATAAACTATTTGGTCCAGCACTAGGCATGTTGGGAATGTAGGCATCACTACAATAAATTGGCATTTGGCTGGAGGGAAATTGCAGAGGAGCTGGATGTTTACATATAGTGTGGGATGTCAGCAAGCCAACTTGGTTTACAAAGTGGAGGTGGTGGTGTGATATTGTGTGAAAGCCACAACAGTGACATCTGAACGTTCTGTGATAGTATTGTTGTGAATATGAATAATAAGAAGGTAAGTTCCCATCTATCTTTTCAGTGGATATGTCTCTGAGTGCACAGCTGATAAGTAAGTGGTTTGTTTACATGACATGATGGAGTTCCTTTTTAACATATTCAGTGAGGACAGAGGGTGCGCAATATAATGCGATTCAGCCCAACAGTCTGACGCTCACATCCAGTAAGGACATGGAGTAACAAGGCAGGCTGGGGTGGTGGATGGGTCACAAAACACAGGACTATTTTGGTGGACTTTCCCAGAAGGATGTTGTTCAGAGTCATGTGAACTTTGAGTCACCATGTATCTTTTCCTAAACATACCTCCGTAACTTGCCATTTTCACTTCTGGAGATGATTTATGCAGAGAACATGGACAATCTGTTTTGAAGCAGAATCTAGAGCATGCCCCCTATCCAAGCTAAAATAGTAGTGGTTCGTCTTCCATAGAACTACATAATTTTTTAAACAAATGACTGCGCATGAAGGAGAATGAACAACAGATTTTGCAGGTGGTGAACTATTTTGTGTCAAAATAGCATGCACTTTGCTTCAGTTGGCTATCAACCATCATTACTCACTGGACATCAAAATCAAGGGTGGCAAAATTTCTCTCTGTTTTGGCATGTGACAGTAATCTGTCCGCATATCCCCTCTTCTTTTTCTGTCTTACATTCTTAACCCAGATGACATTCCTCTCTTCATCTCTACTTATCCTTTACCCATGTCTCAACTCCTCTGCTCCTAATCATATCTAATCTCCCCTCCCTTCTCCTCTTTTCATGTATTATCCTCCCTCTTCAACTGTCATCCCTCTTTTCTCCCGTTCCCCCTGTGCTTCTCATCTCAGCCGCTTCTCTCTTCTCTCTCCTCTCCAGCAGAAAATGGGACGATCTTCTCTCCCGGTGACATTCGATGAGCAAATAAGACTGCACCGTCAGCAGGACACTAACCATATGCCAGTACAACGATGCAGCAATGCCATTTATACACACTATAAAGCACTGAGCTGTGATTATAGCGGTATGCTAATAAAACAGCTCTATGAAGACAGAGCTGGCAGAGTTACTCCATCGCAGAGGGTAAAGAGAAGGGATAAAACGGCCGCATAATTACAAGGGAGTAATGTATGTGTGTGTGTGTGTGTGAGAGAGAGAGAGAGAGAGAGAGAAGGTGCGTGTGTTAAACATGTGTGTTGGAGAGGCTAAACATGTGTGTGGGCTTTTATACATGTCAGTGTGGTGAGATTCTGTGTGAATGTGTGTGTGTGTTGGAGTGATTTCATGCATGTATTTCTGTGGTTTGGTTTGTGTGCCAGGACTGTGAAGAGCCTCTCATCTGCTGCCCAGAATTAGCCAATAACTGGCACCTTCTCTTGATAACTAGCTCAGTTAAAAAGTACTGAGCTTTAATCGACTCCCTCTTTTGTCTCTCTCTGTAACTTTGCATCTGTCTTTTTTTCAGTGTAAACAATGTTTTTATATCCCTTTCATTGTGATAAAAACACTATCTCATTCTTCCTTTCATCCACACATATGTTTGGGTCTTACTTTTGCAATTTTGGACATCTCTTCTATCGGTTATAATAAAACTTTTTGCAGCAAAATAGTTGCTGAAATCTAGAGGCATGAAAACATTTCTGCAAATATGTCTGTTCAAGAGTATGAAGAGCAGTCAGTCAGTCAAACATGCCAACATTTTTAGCCAGGTTTTCTAAACACTCTGTGTGATGTAAACCAAAAGCAAGGGAACCCAAATGTGGATAAATTATCCATTATTGTACTGAAAACCCATGTGCACAACAGTGGTAGGTATGGTTGGTACAAGCGGTTCCAGGATATTGGTATTTAAACTGTAATGGATGTTTTTAACTGACAATTTGGATAGAATTCTTCCAGTCATCTTCGTTTTCTATTTGAAGTAAGTTGGCTAACCAAGACGATTTGTTTAAATAAATTTAAATTAAATATAATTTTAAAATCAATTCACTTATACATCTTTTCCACCAAAGTAACTCTGATTCTTGATCCAACTCTATTCAGGATTCTTGGAACCTTGGTGCCATGTACTAAACCAGCCCGTTTTTCCACCAGTTTTTAGCAGAACCATTATAATCAAGGATGTGGGTTGGAAAACACACAATGGAAGAAAACAGCAGTTACAATGTGGCAGATTATCACAGACTCTCACTTGACTTCTCCATTGTTGACCTCGTTATCCTCTCTTTCCAATCTATTGCATATGACACGTCCACTGATGTTGTCATGGTTCACACTTCACGTGAAGGAAAACCTGCTAATTTTTTTGGCTCTAACTGAAAACCAACTATTCACATTCCAAATGAATTTAGTCTTAGTTTAAATGCACTGAACAGTTTGTAATTAGGTGTGGGAGTCAGAACAGAACCTGTTGCATGTTGGTGGAAAAGGGGTGTTAGTGGGTACAATATTATGACAACCGATAGAAACTGTAAAACATGCATCTTTTATTCCTCTAAACTCCATGCTTGACTCCAAAACTTACCCTATCACTGACCCTAAAAAAAAGAAGTCTTAATGCTCAAACAGCTCTTTGAAGAAATGATTACCAGCCAAACTGTCTTCACTTTCCAAAAATGTCCTCTACCTCACACGTGCTAAACTCAATGTGGTCCTCACAAGGACAGAACTACGAGAGTACGCACACACACACACAGGCTACCACAGAGCCATTATTGAGTCATGCTCACCCCTATCATTAACTCTGGAAACTGTGATCAAACAAGTGTTTCACTAATGATCTGCACTATTTCTCTAAACCACTATCATATGCGCACATAACACCAGATTTGCACTCAAACCACAAATGAATTTACTCCTCTCTGTAATCCATCACTTTCTAGATGGATGTTTGGACACAAATATCACACAGGTGGTTCGCACAATAAAAACAACCCCAGCACAATGTAATGCACTTCAGTGCGATTCAATTTTTAACAATGTTTTGTGAGCATTATTTTCAAAATAATATATTCAAATTACCTGATATAGTTACACATGTGCATGCACTTAGTAGAGATAAAGAGGTGGGGATATAATAACACCTTTTAAAGGAGTTGTATACAACATTCAGAGAGTTTCTATGTCTTGCTGGTGACCAGCAGCTTGCTGCGCTAACAACGGCAACAGTGCTGACAGAGTTAACGATGGTGTTGACCTGACAGGGAAAGCACTTTGCTTCCGTGACAATGCCTTTCTGCCACTGTGGTTCAGGATGGCATTATCAATGGTAACTGCTGTATGAGCCCATTGCAGTATGGTGGCGTTTTGCTAGCCCAATGGGATATACATGCAAGGGGCTATAGCAAATGCCAGAGAAGCTTTGGTCACAATATGGATAGTATAGTGTGTTTTAATTAACATTCACCTATTGCTGATCATATATTTGGTTTAAAAAAAAAAGGCATGCAAAACAATGCGTCTAAGTGCTCATTGTTTTTTTGTTCTAGATTCCGAGAAATGTGGTCAATCACCAAAACAGGAGGTCAAAAAAAACTTGTTGCTTATCTTTGGTTTGGCAATGATTCCTAATGGTTGTGTATGTGGCTCAAACATCCTGTGTATTCCCAGAATATCTTGTATGCTCTCCCGTGTTGAAAGTTAATGTGTTTGTAAGAACAGGGTTCTTGTGACTTCTCTACTAATTATATAAATCATATTTTTCGAAATTAAAGTGAAACCTTTTTCATCCTGAGCCTATGAGTCTGCATTTTTTTCTTACAACGAACCATGACAATAAAGGGGTGTGACTTCATTTGTTGCTTAGGACACCATTATCCCATTATATCTGTACATAGCAAACTGTGGCTTGCTGCTATAGTAATGTTCTAAATGTCACATACAGCTCCTTTAGGCTGCAGTTTCTGTTGTTATATGGCACCTTTTTGCACTATAGGCACACTAATATTAATAGAAACCCTTTGACTCAACAGTGGTATCAGAAATACCAGTGCACAAAGGCATGATGTCATTTCTTATAAAATACCAGTGGACAACAGACACACACACCAGCACAGGCACCACCTCTCACCTAGAATTAAAGTGAGTGTTTGACAGCAAAACTGTCATCTCTGTTCAGCACACTGACGTTCTTAGTCATGGAAAGCAATACGCATTGGGAGGTGCTCAGGCTGAACTTTTTGACACTAATGCTGATGACAAATCCCACACTTTAAGGATGTTGTATTTTCTAACTAATCTTCAGTTTTGGCTGAGGGAACCATGGGTGTATGTCTCACTTTTGAGCACACTGCGTAAGGATGTGTAGCGGAGTTTAATTATAAAAGAATTTCAGAACTCACACCAGTACTTAAACTCACACTAATCCTTAGAAAAATAACAGGATTCATGTTGTCTCAACTAGAATTCAGTCAACTTACATCTAGGGACAATTGTTCATTTTATGGCCGCAAATGTTCACACAGCTGGAGTTGCTTTTAAGAACTCCATCCATTGTACAATGTTTGGGTGACTGATAAACATTTAAATTCAATCTGTAACTCCAACTGGACTCCCTAGTTCAGATTTCATTGTTCCATCGGTCTCTTAAACATCACACTGGAACCTATGCAGCCTGAGCCCTTCCACCATATCAAATAAGAAACAAGCACACACAATCTGTCCATATGATATGGAAAAAAATATTAACCAAAATAGAGCAGGTGTAGGAGGTGGTGAAATAGAGATAGCAGCATTAAATAGCAGAACAAGTAACTTGGGTAGGGGTGATTAGAATAACCACCCACAGCAGCAGGAAGTCAGCATGTGAACTTAATCTTTTGTGCAGTAAAGAAAACAAAACAAGAAAAAAAAATTACTTATCTTACTGATGTAAGGGGGACTGTCATTGTAAGAGTCACCTTGCTCTGATCCTTTGACAGATGAGTGCAAAGTAGCACTCTGCCTGGACTGTTGAAGCACATCTATTGACACATAGTTCATTAAAATGCTACAATTGTAACTGAAAGTGGCCATGTACTAACCGGCATGCACTGCCAGGACATTTCTTTTTTTTTTTTTTTTTTCATTTCACTCTTCAGTGTACCATGGCTTTTTCTTGCAAACTGGCACTTTTCGCAAGCTGCCGACATTCTTTCTTCCTCTATATCCGATTCCTGACTCATGGACTGACGCTTTTGGTTATTTTAGTTCACCGAGCACCCAGACCCATCCGGATACATGCGTCAACTTATGAATAAGGGAAGTACTAGCACTTTTTTTTCACACCACATTTCATTTTCAAAACTGTAATTCATGAGATGATGTGCCATTAACCAGTCAGCCATACTTGACTACTCCAAAAAAAGTATGACGATTAAGAGCTGATGCTTCCTGAATAGTAATTGGTTTACTGCCACATAAACAAAGTCATAATATGGAATTTTTGCTGAAAATGTGTTAAAAACATACAAAGACTACAGTATAGGAAGCAAGGCTGTTTCTTTCATCATGTTTAAATCAATCTAAATTGACTCCAAACTTATCCATCTACCCAAAAGCAGAAGACCTGGCCCTTTTCCGACACTTTGCAGATGAATCCTCACTCTACATGTGAGATGTTAAGCGATATTGAGGAACTCAATGTGGCCTGTTTTTCTTTGTATTGAACAGAATTCACTTAGATTGGTTTACTTTGCCTTTCTCTGGAGGTGTTCCCTGCACCACCAACTAATAAGATACAAAGGCAGAGCCAGGACATGCTCAGGGGATTAGAAGTGAGAGCCCCTGGTAGGGTTAGGCTTAGAGTTAATTTAATTAAAATATCATCATTACAAGTTGCAGTTTGTTTAACTTCTAAGTCAGGTTTACGTAAAAGCGTTCTAGGTTTTTGTCAGGTTTGTGACGACTACTTAAGCCCGATCTCTTTTTCATTCACTGCAGGAAAAGGAATGACGTGCACGCAACAAATAATAAAATGTAGCAGATGCTCTGTGTTCAGACCTATCAAGCTGTTATTAAGACTTTTTTTCATTTGATGCTCAGTCTACACTAGCAATAGTTGGACAAGAAATTGGATTAGTCTGAATACTCGGGAAAACTTTTTACATCAGCGCTTGTTATGTTTTGGAGCACAAGGACAAGGATCCATCTGTGTGCAGATAACAGGCCCTGAAAAGAAAATTCTAATCAGTCTCGAGGGAGAAAAGAGGGCACTGCTCAGGCACCGCAGCCAAATATCCTCATTTATAAAGAGTCGATTAAATATCTCAAAAGCAAAGTGGCTTCCCAGTCTGCTCACTGGTGATTAGATTGCGGAATCGCTGTCTCTGTGTTGCCTGACTCTATCTTTCCCTCACATTAATTTCCATCTCTCTTGTTTCATCTAAGTCTGTACTTCTCTCTGTTTTCTTGTACATCTTCATCACTTCATACTCTATCTAACTTCACTCATCCTTTACTTTCTTCTTGTCACCTTTTACCATCTTTTTCACCTTTGCATTTCTGTCCTCCTCCGCTCCACCAACCTCTGTCAATTCAGTAGCTGTGAATCAATACTTGTTAACATAGTTTTACCCTGCGGCAGCCTCGGAATACTTGACATACACACAGTGCAGAGTTTCTCTACACTAACTGATTAGCTATATTAACGTCAAGGCCATGCACTAAATGCCCAAGGCCAGCGACTTGATTGGTCAATACCCAGCGGTCTGTGTCCTAATTGGCTGGCCTACGAGGAAGAGCAGTGGGACTTACTACTTCATTAGGAAGCAGAGAGATGCCAAGATTGGACCAACAATCCCAGTCAGTGTGAATGTGTGTGTGCATGTGAATGTGTGTGTGTGTGTGTGTGTGTGTGTGTGTGTGTGTGTGTGTGTGTGTGTGTGTGTGTGTGAGTCAGCCTGCTCTGCTCTCTTCAGCTCATTTCTGCCCTGCCAATAAATCCATACTTACACAGAGGCCTTGATATTTAATATCCTCAGCCTGGAACAGAACGCTTCACATTTGGCTCCCATGAAAGTCACAGAACAGTCTTTTAAACCCAAGCAAGCTTTTTCAATAAAGAGCCACCACAAGGTGACCAGTCCTGACTCCTGGTAAATAAGTTTATAAACAACTAACTAACAGCAAATACTTATTTTGGGGAAACAACACCTAGCAAATTACATTTTTTTAAATTACATCCTTCAAAATAATTATGAGGAAATCTTGCCAATAAACTACCTGGCAGGTCAGAAAATATTTTTGCTACACGTATAGGCAACATATGACATTTCATTTGTTTTCCACCAAAATAGGAAATCTTGCATGACATTATCCATTTACAGTGACTGCAGCATTTTTGTAATTGTTACCTTTTATATTAAAACTAAACCAAAATCACCATCTTTCCTTAACCTTTACCACAGTGCTTGTCTTTCCCAATCTAATGACAGACAGCGGTCTGGAAACAAACCCAAATTCTGATGTCACAGTCCTACAACTTATATGTCTGCCATCCAACACTAAATATAGTGTATCATTAACTCAAAGAAATGCTGTCTCATAACATAATCCAGGCAGTGATTGTATTGTCACCACAGCATACGTATGAAGAAAGAAAGAAATTTGGTCTTAGGTTTAATTTTCAACGGGGGATCTGGAGGGCGTGTCCCACACCCTATTTCAAAATCCAGTTTGCATCCTCCCCAACTTAACTTTCATAGACATTTTTTTTTCTTCATTTTTTTAAACCACAAAAATCATGCTTAATAAGCTACTGTTTGGCCAGCCATCACATTGTGGCTGATAATTTGAATTGAGCTTGTTCTGTTATACTTCAAAAAATACCACAGAGGAGTATCATATTTAGCATATCATGTACTACTGTGGCATAAATTAGTATGGTGACCAGTTCCCTTATTTACCCGATTTTGTTTTGGTTACTGTAGGCCTGAAGTATATGCAGAAATGCAGGAAATGGGATTAAGGTCATAATTGTTTATTTCTCAAACAAAAGCTGAATTTAGTATTATTCAAACACAATTTCTAGGAGACAGGTTTGAGATGAAAGTGAAAGAAATGGTCCACTCTTTGGGGCGAGAAATTAATTGAGCTAGACAACAAGGTATCAACGAGACAAACATGTATCAGTTTTATTAATCCACACAGACAGTGATATTGTAAAATATTCTGGAAGTAACAAAATAACAAAGATGTGTAGAAGCCACAATAATATAACTTTGCAGGGAAAATAAGCAGTTTACACCTTGATTGGTCACAAAGTTCAGTCTTGAACTCCTAAACTGAATTAACATGTAACTGACCTTTTACAAAACCCCAGCAAGTAAGCCGAGGAACAGCACTTACTTTCTGTTGTTACCGCTATTGTCATCTCTCATTTCCCTCCCTCATCCCATCAACTTTTTTCCCCCCTCTGTTCCTCAGTGACCGCCTACCCCTCACACTGTCATGCGAATGACAGTGTCAGCACAATGTCTTTTATGTGGATGAAACCACTGAGTTGGAATTAACCAAATCATACAATCAAGAAAAGGTACCACCGATCTGACAGACAATACCACAGCTATGGTACTAGAGCAGATTCAACAGTGCTGGTGGGTCTGCACCAAGTGTGTGTCTGCATAGAGATCAAGCATATTTATGTGTGTGTGCATTATGGAAACTGGAGTCAGCTGGTGCATGTGCTTTTGAATTCTTCTAATTTGGGTAAGTATGGTTAATTCACATGCATGTGTGTGATGTTTCCTCATGCCTTTTCAGGTTTGTTTGTGTGATGAGAAGATAAGTGAGACACTGTAACAGCTGCCAGCGCAAAAAAAGAAACTGAGCAAAGAGTTTGGTTACATTTGATCTAAGCAGGGCCTGACTGTATGCAAGAGGCACGATTAAGAAATAAAAGCTCACATCTAGAAGAGTTCTTATTTCTGTCTCTGTAGACAGGCTAAGTGTACTATAGTGAAGCAGAAACAGGGAAAGAAAGCTGAGGAGATAAATTAGACACACCTGTGAGCAACAAGGCAACACCTGGCACCTGGGTGTGTTAAAAAAGCATCTTTATAGTGCTGAATTTTGACCACTTGTCACTATGACACATTCAAATTGGATCTTCTATTTTTAACATTTTTTTAAACATGGTGGCATAATTAACTTCATATTGAGATTTTTTCTTGCTAAAAGTTTTTTAAGGTTTCCGATGTTTTATATGAGCTTTTAGACTAACTTTCAACCAATAAATAGCAAACAGGCTATTGACAGCTTATGTGAAGTAATTTAGTAAATTAATTAAATGGCATAGACTGTGCTCTGTTTTATTGCCTGATGCTGTAAATGTGTTATCCTTAATTAAAAAAAGAAATTAATTAAAGTTGGATTATAGAATAAATTACATACTGCTGCTGTGCCAAACATAATTTAAGGGTCAACTGAAGTCATTACTGACAATTCTTTTAAAATGAAATTCAACTGATTACTTCATAAAAGTAGATTCTATATGATGTCCCCAAAATAAAACAACCAAACCACCAAAAAATAAAATGTTTCGAAAGAAAGTTTTGGAAAATATCTGCTGAATTGTTGCAGATGTCTGTTCCCTAAAGAAGCTCACGTCACAATAAGTAGTCATTTTATTAAATGTGGTCACCATCAAATACACTCCACTTTTTCACCCGTTAGGTGGTTTATGGTTTTTCATAAAAGGCAATAAATAAGTCAAGCTACAGATGAGGTACATTCAGCATTAGTAAATAAACCCTAATAACTGCACACCTTCACAATTGGTAGATAAACATGATCAAAAACAACTTTCCCCTTTACAATATACAGCAGCCTGTACCTAATTACAGTAACAGCAACATGAAACACTAAAGGAAATAAATGCAAGTAATCTCATCCCAACTTGTCACATGTTACCACTTTGTCACTGGACTTTGGTGTCTACATATTATGAGTTTGGTATCCTTCTGTCTCTGCTATTTACATTTTGGGATGTAGCTACTGTGATGTCAACAAATGCACATTGTGGATTGAGTCAAACAGCGTTCCATGTGCACGCAAAAGGTGCCTTTTGGCGTTGCACACTTACGCAAAAAGCACTGACAGAGCAGCGCTATTTAATGAGCCTGGAAGGTGAACTGGCTGGTTCTCATCAACATCCATCATCAGGTGATTTGTCAATTTTAAGATTTAGTGATTTAGTGCCATGTACAATATCTTTTATGTGCCCTCAGTTTTCAATTTAAGTGGTCATGTCTGTGTTAAAAGTGCTTCCTGCTTAGTGGTGCTATTTCGGAACATATGATGAGACTGGTCCTCTACTTGCTGCGTATCTCAGTCACTTGGGTTGCAATGGTTATGCTTGAGTAGTATCATGTAAGGCAATTTCATACATGAAATTTATCTACGAGTTTCCTAGTCAAGTGTTGCTATTACTGCACCTGTTAAAATCTAGCGGCAACCTTTGGGGCTAAAAAATGAAGCCAATGTGCAGGTGTCAGTGTGAATGCAGGTGAATTGCAGTTCCATGAATGGATGGATTTTTAAATACTCACCCCGTTTATATTTTATTAAGGCTCAAAGTTACATATGTTTAAGGGCATGGTTGCTGTATGTGAAAGGCTATCTGCAAGGCCTCACCTCGGGTTCTCACAAAAGCCCAATTTAGAGTCTTAAATTGTTGCCTCTTGCTGTCATTTTAAAAGCAGTGCTCCAATTGGAGTTTTAAAAATTATATTATCCACAGTCATGGCCACTGGGCTGTGAAATGCTCTGTTAGAACTCACAGCTCACAACGGTAGGCTAATTTGGCTCATGATGAGAAGGTACAAGGTGATGGATTTAGGTGATGAATAAGAGATGTAGTCACTTGATTAATCTTCTCCCTGCAACTGAACTGAAACACCTCATAATATCTAGCAGTTATGAATGTCTGAATCGAGGGTTCATCTATATTTCATGGCATGTTCTTGCATCTATTTAGATCACAAAAAGCTGAGATACTAATTGCAGTTCCCTTAGTTGAACCTGAAAACATCTGAGTAATGTACCTCAAATGTGTGTGTGTACCTGAGTGTAAATGTTTGATATATCTAGACCTTGTTTTTTCTTATACACAAACAACGCCACAGAGGTAAACGGAAGTTAGTGAATACAAACACATTAAAGACTTAAACTCAGACAGTGAAGGCACACATTTTAAAATTGTGCTGCATCAATCACACACACAAAGAACTATGATTTATTTGTGTGTGTGTGTGTGTGTGTGTGTGTGTGTGTGTGTGTGTGTTTTGTGCATGTTTGAGAGAGAGAACAAATGATTTCATGGCTATGTTTGTATGCAAGCCACCTGATTTTCATGATTGTTCACTCACACACATGTGCAAAGGGTAACTGAATCCTTCCTCTTGTGGTCAAAGCGTTGAGATATGAAATCTAATAAATCTCACATGGTGTCGGGAGGCAGACAGCACCAACATTGGGATGTATAGATGAAGAGAGATAAGTCTGCCTGTGTATCTGTGTGTGTATCTATGTGTGTGTGTGTGTGTGTGTAGGTGTGTTTGTGAGATGGTAGATGAGACAGGGAGTGACAAAAGGAAACAAAGCATGTGTGTTTGCAGGTGAGGTTGCAAGTAAAATGTCAACACTTCAATGAACTAAGACAGGGGAAAACATAGTCTAAATGTGCATATGTTTATACACAAATGGGTGAGTTTGCACTTCAATTTTTTTGCCATGTGACTCCTAAGATGTTTTCTAATTGCTGTGAACAAGGTGAGTTGCTACAGACTTGTGGTTCTTCACCCGTAAAATGGTAATGCAGACTTAATTGGAAAATAATAGAAGAAAATTGCAAAATCATCATCCAGACTGTCTATTGTAAATTGTATATTTTTGCTCCCAGATGAGTGAGTTTAAGATATAATACTTTTTTTTCCACATTTATTGATCACAATTTTTTAAAAAAAAAATTAGTGTTCAGTGAGCATTTCTCCTTTTCTAAGACAACCCATCAACCTAACAGGTGTAGCATATAAAGATGCTGATTAAACAGCTTGATTGCTACACATTTCTTGGGGTGGTCATAATAAGAAGCCACTCTAAAATGTGCAGATATATCTTGAAAGAAATTTCAAAATAAACAAAAACAACAAAAAAAAAACCAAAAAAAACATTTGTTAGGTTTTAACATGATTAATGCCACATAGATGCACTTTCCTTTCATTGATACCCCAATGAATCAGTAGGTGTCTGTTGTGATCACCACTTCACTCATGCAGTGTGATACATCTTTACATAGAGTTGAGGGTTTTGGCGTGTGAATTGTTGTCCCGTTCCTCGTTAATGTCCTTTCACTGGACATTGGCAGGTATTGGATCATGCACTGTTGCACACACTGATTCAGAGTATCCCAAACATGCTAATTATGTGGCATGTTGGGTGGAACAGGGATGTTTTTGGCCTCCAGGAATTGTGTGCACATCCTTGCAACATGGTGCAGTGCATTATCATGCTGCAATGTGAGGTGATGCCGGTGGATGAATGTTTTGACATAGGTCTCTTGTTATGGTATCTCTGTGCATTAAAACTGCCATCGATAAAATCAAAAGGCTGTTGTCTGTAGCTTATGCCAGCTCATACCATAGCCCCACTGCCACCTCGGGGCACTCCATTCACATTGTTTGCATTTACAGACTAATGGCACACACAATGCAATACATGACCATAACAGTGTTAACAGGGATTTATCTATGAAAAGAACAAATCTCCAAAGTGCCACGGACAGTGGATGTTGTGCATTAAAATTAGTTATGAGAGGACAATAAGCATAATGAGGACGATACGCTTCCCTGAATTTGTGTCCAAATTCTTCTGTTGTGCAGACCACTTGTTGCAACAGCTGTCTTGCTGGTTTGTCTCAACAATTTTCCAGGTGGATGTCCTGGGCTGGTGTGATTACACATAATCTGCAGTTATGAAGCTGGTTGAATGTACTGCCAAATTCACAGAACGACTTCTGGCTGGCTTGTCAACAACCTATAAAACTGTGTGACTAGTTTGTTCCTTGCCCTGTTGGATGTTTCTGTTGTGATGTTGCTGTGATCCCTTACCTCAGAAATTAATTTGGCAAGTACAACATTGTATCTGACTGGAACAATGGCAAAAACTATTAAAATGAGACCCTGGTTTTAAAAAACCAGTAATATTCTGCTGATCAAATAAAATTGCTTCAAGATATGATTGTGACACAAGCATGCCAACCTCAAAGAAAAATCAACTGACGACTGATCAGTGCGTGCTTCACATTACCTCATGTCTTCTGATTTAAAATTGCACTTGAAAACACCACAAAGGCTACAGCTGATGACCAGCTGATCGCCATTATGCACATATGCTTCACACCTGCTTTAAGAAATACTAACCAGTCTGTAGTGTGAGTTCAAAAAGTATAATCCATCCTCCTTTTTTTTTTTGTTTGTTTGTTTTTTTTTTTCTGATGCAGCCTGTCTGATATTCATCTCTATGTGCACTTTTATTTATATATGTGACTCAGAAGCTTTTATAAATTATTTTATGTTTTGCAAGCAAGGAGCTCCCATTTGCCTGTTTGTTGTTACTCAACTCAGTGTTTCCTCTCATTTCTCTTAATAGGCGCATCAGACACACAGGCATATTCATTTAAAAGCACATGTGCAAAGTGAATGTTTGTGTGTGTGTGTATGTGTGCGCGTGCTGACTTTTCCTTTCAGGTAGATGTGGTGCTTGGTGATGGATAGCCTGTGTCCTGAGGTGATATCTCAAACTATCATTCACTTACCGTTGAGGTGTCATGCACAAGAACAGAGCTAAATCCATCAATGAACACACATTCATGCACACATAAAGCACATTCAAAGAGTAACCACGCGTATACTATGCACAAGCTCAAGATGGCTTTGCAAATGATCTATTGTGAAATGTGGTTGGTGTTAATCAGGACTCAGTTTACTGGAATTATACAAGAACCTTTTGTTTTAAATCAAAGTCACAAGGCCACAGAAAGGAAAACCAGCCCTGTCTTATTCTCAAAGCATCAAATACTACATTTTATCATGCTCCTTGGCATGATATCAATGGCTTTGAATGTCTCTGTGAAACACACCGACCTTTCAACTAACTGCAAATTTAACCCATCAGTGGCAATACTTGATGCTTAGACTATTGTGCAATAAACAATGAGAAAATCTGTATAGGGTGGGAGGGAGGGGAGGTGGATGGGTCAAACAAACAGACTTAAATCCAGACCACACTTCAAGTCCCATGTGAAACCAATCAATCAACATATTAATGTAATGTTCCTTTGCATAACAAACATACTTATCTAACAAAGCATGGTGTGCTATATTTAAACCTCACCAAGTAGTTTAATTGCCTATAACTAACCATGACACAAGCACATGTTAAAAGGTGTTTCAGCTGTGTGTTACACAAGGCCAATGCCTTGAAACACCGAGATATTGAAAGTATCTGTATCTGATGACCTCAGAATGAGAGCTGGCTGGAAAAACCCTGGAGAAAGCATAGATTCTTTGAACCCTTGCCTGTTCCCAACGTGCTGTTCTGTTTGTGACCCTTACCCTGAAGTTAGCAGAAAGACAAAGATCGATAAAGTTATTGAATGGATGACTGAGCTATAGGATTTGTTTTGTAGGGATGAGTTAAATAAGGAGTATTTACGCCGTGTGTAATTTTGACATGTTTTGCAACACGTTTAAATTATCCTGTGGTTGTTTTACCTTTGTCTGCTTGATTAGCTGGACATCCAAGGCACAGCTGGATTTGTATTGAGCCCAACAGCCAACCAGGCTTTATGTTCATTGATGTTTTGTATAGTTGTAGAGTAGTTTAATTAATTCACATTCATAACCATTGCTCTGTGGGTACTGAAAGAGTTTTTGTGCTTTTATGCACCTCCGTGGGGATGTGAGCAGCATGGACTCCATTCCTGCTGCTAAGATCGCTTGGGTAGGGAAAAAAAAAATCACAGTTTTCACAAACAAAGTACACAGAAGCCAGGGTAATTCCACCTGTAAATGCTCAAGCTCTCTGTCTGAGCCAGTGACAGCACTCCATTCAAAAATAACAACTTTGGATGTGAACAATGTATGATACGTGTTTTGCCTCATATTTGGTGTTTAGTGAGAGTTTTAGCCCTTTCAGTGATGTTTTTATTGTGTCAGAGGTGATCTGTAATTAAGTGGAAAGACATTTTAGGGTGTCATTATCATTCATTCTACTTGATTATGACTGAAGTGATTAATGTAGCAATCTATGGCACAGACCTGACTCAATTCATTACATAGCCTTATTAATGGGAGAGAAAATTAAAATGTTTAATTAAAACACAGTAGAGACATTAAAAGTTCTAAGCTGTGTAATTTGTCCCTGGACAATAAAAATCTTGCAACCTTTTCAGCTGACACTGGCACATTCCTTTAGAAGTGAATCATTTTAAAAGGTTTTCTTCAGCAAAAAAATAGTAGATGGAATGAATTGTGATGCACCTATTCACATTTTAAAAGTTGGGAGGCAAAATTGTGAGTAAAAAAGTGTTATCTGACAGCATAGAGTTTGGGTTTGATTTTTTTTTTTTTCTTTTTCTTACATGTCCCTTTTGTAAAGATATGAGAATAGATATTGGCTGCACATTTAAGAAAAAAAAATCAATCATGACTTGAACATAACTATTATGACAATTCTGCTAAATATTTCTTACATAGTAGCATTGCTGCTGTTATGCATGTTATGTTGATCATAATCATTAGGTCTTAACCCACTGTGACACACTGTTCATTTGCACTGTTTGTACATATTTCTACAAAAAAAGCAATGCAGTGCAACTTGTGTATAACCCATGTAATCAGGAAGGCTGCAATCATAAGACTAATGCCCTGAGGGAAGTAAAAAGGAATTACGGGGTGCCTTGAGGTGGTGGATGGGTCACAACCAAGCTGGCTACTAATATAGAATAGCGTTAGTTCAGGCAGGTCAAGCGCTGCTACTATTGATATTAGCTGATATCATGCAAGCATCATCAGCTGATGGCCAGCTGATTCCCCTCTAAGCATCTGATTCGCTTAACTCACTCACACCGCCTTATTTAAGCTGCTCTAGCCCGACTGCTCTTCAATATTCCCTCCGCATGCCACTTTTGCGCCCTCCTCCTCCACACCTCCTCCTTTGTGCCGTTCTAAGTTGATCTTTGACATTGTGTCATTTGTGCCTGCTCTGTGTTTTTTTTTTTTTTTTGATGTTTTCTTTTTGCTGCTGATGCTCTCCCTGCCTCAGGAACATGTGCTGTTCCTGTTTAACGCTTTCCACATAAGCGCGTGGAAGGGCAGGGGGTCCCCAGAACAGAGCCATACCGCCAAATACTAATAACTGCAATAAGCTAAATCTAAAAGCTGCTAAGAAGTGTTTTTCTTGACTAAGTGGTCCTAACTGAAATGTTATTAGATGTTTGTATTTGGTTGAGTTGTGACTCATGATGACCAAAGTTCAACGTCAGGACAATGTTTAGTCGTATGGTATGCAAAACGAATCCCACTGACTCCAAAATTTCATAATGTTATCGTCCACACAACTTAAAGGTGATGGCTTTAGACTTTTAAGATATCTTTAACGCAATTTTCATTCCAACCTAAAGGTAATGTCTTTCTGATGTGAGAGTCAAATATCTTCCTGACATCCAGTGCCAACTGGGAAAACAGGACTTTGCCCCTAGAGACCATAGTTCGGACCCATGTGAAACCAAGTGAACTTTGTGTTATTTTATGGTGTGTCGTCACCATGTTTCATTTCCCAGACCTAACCAAAGTAATCTGACTTGCCTAAACCTAATCTAAATAATTTATCCTTAAATTTGACCTTTAAGCTCAGTACAGAGATTAATTTGTGGGGCTTTAACTCCTTAGATATCATCATGAACCATTGTATAACGATATGTTAAATATGGATACTAATA
The DNA here is from genome assembly GCF_008729295.1 of Plectropomus leopardus. NCBI lineage: Eukaryota > Metazoa > Chordata > Actinopteri > Perciformes > Serranidae > Plectropomus > Plectropomus leopardus. Next base: position 20,343,351 of record NC_056482.1, read on the forward strand.
CCTAAACCCATATTAAACTGTTGTATTCAGTTAAAATTGTTCCAATGTGTTTGTATCATTGGCATATTAACAAATCCTGCAGGGATGCCAATAGAATATGTCTGCTGAGTTCCCATGAGCAGCTTTGCTTTTCTATTTTAGACCAACTACCAGATGTCAACACTCAAGTAGTCCTTCAATAAAAGTAGAAGCTACCAGCTGTCCAATGTGCATGAAATAATTAAAACTCTTGTTGAAACTGGTTAGCAGGGATAATCACTGATTTATATGTACCAACATTTTAGCATCTAGACAACTCTAAAAGATGAATGCTTACATTCCTGGTTCTGGTTAAATGTGAAAGTCTAGCGTAGCAGAAACTATTTTAAATGTTCTCAAAATGTAAAGAACAGCTACCAGTAAAATATATATCATTAATCAGACACACATTAAAGATTTTAGTCAATCACAAAAAAGGGTCAAAGAGTTTTGACGAAAGGCTACCTGCTTGTGCTGTACATGCTCTACTGAAATGATTGAAGAAGTCAAAAAATACTAAGAATGCCTGAGCAAATGAAAAAGAGAATCAGGGAAGGCATGCGTACAGAGGCTTTGCAGATTGTATGCAAGTCAGGGATTTCTATGTGATCTCAGACTTATGTCCTCCCTCCACAGACAGGCAAATCCCTCAGGAATTCCTGGCTTCATGCAAATAGTCTCAAACAGAAATGGTGGGAGACACACAGGGAATAGTCTTTGTGATAGTTCAGATCAGTTCTTCTCAGACCTGTTTTTTTTTTTTTGTTGTTGTTGTTTTTTAAGGGAATCCAGTATTGCTAAAATGTAAAATAAACCATGGTGAAAGAAAATGTTCTCGAATTGCGATTTTACAGTATCATCGTGACTTAGCAGTTACATGCTCGGAGCAAATGGAGGGTAAGGTGTGAGCCCCTTGTCATCATTAACATCCAGCATTATATACTTAATTGTGTCACAACTGGGGTAACAGAGCTAAAATCTATACGTATAAAATATGTCCCAAATGGATACACAGAATTTAAGTCTTTGGTTAATTTCTAAAAACAAACCAAAAATATCTCCAGAATTCAAAATATTTAGAAGATACCACATTTAATGTATTGATTAGCTGGACATCCAAGTAATATTCTACAATACATATACATATATCAAACTCTTCCCAAGAAATATGACTTTTTAACATTTCTTTATGTCCACAAAAATACTTAACTCTGGGAATACAAAATAAAATGCAGCATATGTCAGAGAGAATGCAAATGAGTGGAAAAAAATAACTTATGACATGAGACATGAAAGATTGCTAAAATTATTTGATGTGTATGACATGCACAGCACTAAAGAGCAAAAGAAGTTGTTTCTCCATGAGTGTTTTTCTTACCTGATCACCAGTTACCCTCATACTTTACCAAAAGCCCCAGTTACTCGTTTACCTGCTCACCTGTTTCCACTTTTATCAGCCCTGTTAGTACTTATGCCTGCCCTCTTTTTCCCCGTTGGCTGCCAGATTGTCTCTGCTGCATTCTGCCTTGCGTTTGAGCCATCTGCACCTCTATGGTGAAAACGGAACCCTGGAACCTGAAACTAACCAGAACTGGTATCTACATGCCTAGACCTTTTTTCTGCCCTCCCTTTCCTGTTTAGACCCTCTTCCTTCTGTTTAGACTTTTTCTGCCCATGCCAGTAAGCTCATGTAGTCTACCTCTATTTTGATCATTAGGTCCCTTAACTGTTCCTGTCTGCATTTAGGTCCCATTCCTTGCTCTTTTGGACTCACCCCCATGATAAGCAAGTCATCTGCCATCAAGGAATTACATAAGGTTGATAAGATGGTAGTGATAACACAGGGTAAAACAGCAAGGAGGGCTCGCCCCACAGTCCAACAATATTGCCCTAAAGTATAACAAGGACAATCTGTTACTTTTCCCTAAAGCTGCTCTGCCAGATATGTCTCTGCACAAAAGAAAATAGAACTTCAGTGTACAAATTTTGACTGGTAAAAGTTATGTTTACTATTAAAGTATAGTTTGTGGTTAAAGTGATTCTGCGTATTTGGAGGATTGCAGTTGCAACTGTTTTCATGCCTAAACCGGAGTTAGATTTGGTTGCCAGTGTCAATACATGGTCTTAGGTACTATCAAGCTTTTCATCTTATTGACAACCTTGTAGATGTCTCTAATGTAATGTTTGACCCTGGACAGAACACTTACATTGTGCAATTGAACGAAAGCAAAAAAAAAAACCCAAAACATTTGATTCATTCTTACTGAGTAGCGAAATATGTTCTGGTAGCACAGAGACATTCCTTGAGAAGAGCAAGGTCATTCAAGTCATTGAACTCCAGTAAAGATTGCAAGGTAGCAATAGAAGAAACTATTGCTTTTAGAAGTAATGGAATTAAGTGGGAGACAGGAGATAATATCAGTGTTTACCTTGAGGAACTCTGGAATGTTAAATGAGTAGATAGGCAAGGCAAGGCAAGTTTATTTGTATAGCACATTTCAGCAACAAGGCAATTCAAGGTGCTTCACACAGAACATTGAAATACAACAACAGGGGGAAAGGAAACACATTTAAAACATTATAAAAGAAGCATGTAAAAAACAGCAAGTAGGAAAACAACAGATAAAACCCAAAAATATAAAAACACATATATTAAAATAAGAGTTGCAGTGCAGAGTTTCGAAGTAAAATATAAAATTTAAAAAGTAAAAAGCCTTTTAGTCAAAGGCAGCAGTGAACAGGTGAGTCTTTAACCTTGACTTAAAAGAACTCAGACTCTCAGCAGACCTGATATTTTCTGGTAGTTTGTTCCAGATATACGGAGCATAGAAACTGAATGCTGATTCTCCATGTTTAGTTCTGAGATAGGTTTTCTTTTTCCACTGACACAATGCAATTGGCAAATACGTAAATCAAAACCCCTTTGGCTCAATCAGGACAGAAGAACAAAGCTGGGTTGTAATAATTCATGCAGATTTCCCTGTCATTATTACACCATCTTTGTGTCACAGTCCAAGTTAGTTACATCATAATAATCCTTGTCGCTTCACGGGCCAGGGTTAGGGTTACACTATGATTTATGAGTGTTTTTAATCATTTTCATTCAGTAGATTAAATATTAGTTCCAGCTGTCCAGTGTGGCATTAAAATCCTAACAAAATCTAGTCAAGGTAAGAATAATAAAAAAAAAATCCTAAATATATGGACAGCAATCCTGATTATTAAATCCAAAAGCCAGTCCTGAATTTAAAGAGCAAAGCAACTACCAAAGCACCTTGCCAATATTCATGGGAGTGGACTGCTTTATGTCCCCAAACAAGATAAAAGAGAGGCGATTTATCATCACAGATTACATCTCTCATCAATGGAAGACCAATGGTTGATTTGAACTCGCTGTTTTATGAAGGCCAAGCCACCAATCACACAAGTGACTTCGGTCACATCCAGTCTGTGAATGTGATTTATTACCAAGGATTATATTGCAGTTCAACACAAGATCAGTGGTGATCTTAAACTTCCTCCCACATAAAGACGGATGACTGGTAGTCACATAGAGCTGATTTAGTACACTGGGTTTCCATTTTATTTCATGGGTTTTATGAAGAGATATTTAAGAGCCACGCCTATCATCTGGTTCTAATCAGTGCGGCTTGTGGTTTAATACAGTCAGTTAGACCAAGTCCACCACTTTTACCACAGCATTTCTCATGCCAGTTAAATTCAAGTATGGGAAAGGAGGGAAAACAGGCATTGAGAAGTGTTTGACAGAAAGAGTGAAGGAGTGTGTGTTAAAGCGCTTTTGTGCATGCCTGTGTCTCAGTATCCAAATGAGTAAAAAGTGTGTGTTAAAGAAAGAAGTAGTCATCATTCATAAAGACACGGGTGGTGCTAAAATCATCCGTAATCCCTCTGTCCCTTCTTAATAGCTCCACAAACCTCAATGACCCACGTCAGTGATGGAGTCCAAAAGAAAGTTCAACTTGTCAGCCACTTTACTACTCCCATTGAATGCAGGAGGAACAATTTATTACACAGGTCTGGTGTTGGAGGAAGGAGTTAGATTTATTTTTTTTCCTAATTCAGTTTTTAAGTGTAATTAAAATTGTCTTCAAGGACTGCAGAGCGTTCAGTATGATGATGGGTTGGATATATGCATATTTTAACTTAAGATTTAGGTTCATATTAGGTTCTTTTGAGAAATATATGAATACATAAAAAAATAATAATAATGATAACTGTTGTGATATCATTTCATTTATGTAAAATGAGAGCACATTTTAAAGGGTTAAAAACTGCAAAATTTCTCATAACTTTCACATGGACAGAGCTTTAGTCTTCACATATTGCTTATGTATCTAACTTGTCAAATGCTGCCAATTGGTCAGTGATTTTCGACACCAGACACCGACATACAAAGCCATCTGTTGCGGTGATATGATACACTGCTGGATAGCTGTTAACACCAACAGGAGCGGGAAATTCCCTACATGGTTGGCGTCAGAGGTGGTGGATGGGTCCAGCAAACCCTGGACTTTCACCCGGGAGCCTGCTGTTTGCTTCTTGTATGAATATTGAGCCAAATTCTGATGCTTTTTCTTAACCTCACCATATGCTTTTGTTTCCTAAATCTAACAATTTGCTTATGTTGCATAGGGAAATAAACATAAATATGAAGGGAATATATTTTGAAAAAGACTATATGTCTCCAATGAGCAGAAACTGTACATTTCCTGTGAAAACTGAAGTGAAATTTGATGAGTTGGGATGAGAGCTTGTTAAACCAGTCAGGGCTCAAAAATGCCATATAAGGCATAATTTAATGTAATTACAATGGTCACAAAAAGCATCAAATTTGATGATTCTCGCACAAACCCTGTCCTGGTAACCGATGTACACATGAATGCTAACTCTGTGTTGCTTCTTCTTACCTCAAAGTGAATAGTGAAGAGTAATCAATTCATTGCTAGAAAAGCCTACTGTATTAAAAAAAGAACAGGTACAAAAGGGCCTCAGTCATCCAGTTATCTAATTTTACTCCAGAATAATTTAGTTCATAGTGAAATTATATAATAAATCCTTTTTGAGTGGTACTTTAATTTCCTCCTTCTGTTTGTGCAATCCTGACAGAAAAGAACTCACAAGTAATAAAGATGTACATTTTTAATATTACAGTAAAGAGTGGCTGTTCACTAAATTAGAAAGAAATAAGCTCATGCAAGCCTGGTAAGAAATGCTGCATAGCTTATCAAAAAGTGTGATCTTATGGATGGTTAATATGTAATAAACGACGATATATGCCTGCAGAAGCGTGGGAAAGACGTGGGAGAGGAACTTCTAGGGAAAATGTGGGCAATACAATAAACCTGCTGAAAGGCTACACATGTCTGCCTTCTGTTGGCTCTACATGATATCAGATTAATTACACTTTTTCTGCAGTGCATGTTTTTCTCTTGTGAATTTATCCATGTTTAATAATTCCTTATATAATAATATAATCAAAAATGCTTCACAAGAGGTATTCATTGCAAATCTATTGATACAACTGCATTATATTGTTCAGGGGATTACTTTAATAATCTGACTAGGATCCTGCATGTCAATTCATTAGACTACAGAACATAATTTCTCTGAATTAACACATTTTTCTTCACTTCAAATTTGATGAGATTGCAATCCAGAACATTTTTGGTCCAGTGGGTCTTTCGTAATGATTCAGACCTTCCAGACACTGTTCATTCAAACAGTGAATAACACAGTTAACCAGTCTGCACAATTCCATTTAGTGAAGAGAAGATGAATAGCTTGGGAAAGACAGTCGATGGACTGACTGGCAAGTCAACAAAACTATTGGCCGAGGACAGTTGGGGACAGTTGGGGACAGCTGAGCCTTTCATGGTCACAGCAGCGACAGCAAATCAGATTTCCACAGTCATGTTAACCAACTGTTGTGACTTTGTGTCATGGGGCATGGTGAAGTGCACAGTGGGCAAGAAGCTGAGTGAATTCATTCAAAACCTTCCAGCCCTGAGTAACTTTTGTTATGAAAATGGCATTAATAAACATCTTAAAAACATCGCTTGGAGACGTCTGCTTTATGGAAAGACATAGATAATTGTTTGAAAAAGGCTTTATAATTTCTTACAAATAACTACAAGACTTTATTAATATGTCAGTATTTATTTTTTATTTATTTTGTTTTATTTCTTTGGATGTCCATTTTCATCTCTGCATTTCCCTCTTGCAACTTCCAAAACATCAGAGTAAAGCAAAAGTTAAGTACAAAGGATTACACAGCAAGTTTGTGTTGTTGTTATGTGCAAAAATGAACAAAGCCTATGTTTTTTAATCTAGTATCAGTGATTTAATATTCACTTCAGATGCGGTGTATGCAAATAGTATGTGTAATATTTAAAAGGCACTTTAAGAACTGTGTCTGGTGTTCCTTACTTGTTTGGTGTAATTTAGTTGAGTAGTGGCTTAAATCAGCTGAAGAAGAAGAAGAAGTTAATAAAAAATAAATCTAAATGCCCTCAAATCATGTTTGAGAATAGTCACTCAGCTGTTGCAAAACCAACTCTTTTCACTACATAACCTCTCCAATGCTACTGCTCTTCGTTGCTGCCTCAAGATTTTGAGCTGCAAGATCTGAATGCTGGTAAGAAGAAGGGAAGATTACTATTGGTATTACATCTAATAAATTATTGTGCCAGAAATTATGATAATGAATTAGCATCCGACAATAGTGTTACATAGTTACAATAAAGTTACACACTTACGCAGAGTTACGTAGTTTAGGTTTAGGCAGTTCTCCTGGGGGAAAGTCCTATGTCCTTTGACCCACCCAACCTACCTTTTTGTACAAACTTTCAGCCAGTATACCACTGCCTTCTTTACTCCCATCAGTCCATTGGTCATATCATCTGGCCTTCCTGGTTATGTGGGTTACACACAAATTACTGGCTCATGATTATTTGTGTAATATACAAATTGTAGTGCATTACTCGTCATAAGTATACATACGAACAGTGCATAAGAACAGCCTGTTCATGTACATGTACCCACAGTACTATGATAAAAAGCCCAAGGTTAGGGTTGGTATCCTTTGAAATGCTATCCTTCCTGTCATTGTATCCTATAACTTCTGAACATTCTGATTTCACCCTGTCTCCTAAAAGAATATATAGTATAGTATATAGTATAGTAAAGGGTGTTGGGAGAGCAAAGGTAGTTCTGTTGAACTAATTTTGCATTGCAGTAAGTAATAAATGGTCTTTCAATCTAACGCTGTAAACAGCCTCTTAACTGGCGCAAACTTGAATAGTTCCTCGACTGACTCTGCTCTTTGTCACAGATCTGCTGTCTCCTCTGTCATTCACCTTTTCTATCACCCTCCCCTACACCTCACCATGTTGGTACCTCCTCAGGGTTGCAGGGCAGTAGAGAGAAGATGGTTTGACAGAGAACCTCCTCTACTTGCAATCTCCCTTGTCCTTCTCTGCATCCGTCTCTGCCGCTTAAGACATCACAGTCGATGCCATGTCGAAAGTTACCTCTGCAATCAACATTTCACCACTCCCATCCTCTCTAAATCCAATCCTGCGCCTCTAAACCAGCCTATTCCTCACGCCTCACTTTCTGCCAAACACTTTGGCACCTACTTTGAGAAAAAGCCTGACAACATCCAAAGCTTCTTCCCCTAGCCACCCTTTCACTTCCCCCCAATTTACTCTCTGTCTCCTCCTCTAATCCCACTGGCACTGACTTATTGTCTGTTTCGGCTTGTCCCAGATGCAGTCTGCTCACAGCCTTTCTTGTGCAATTCTTCAACCCATCTCTTTACCCCTCATCTGCACCACTGCTCCTCACTCTTGTTGACCAGGAGATCTCTTGGTATGCACTTAGAGTTATGCTCTAGTCTGTTCACATAGTGGAAGAAGCAGATTTAATGGCTTCTGCTTACTGCAACTTAGTTGTTGAACAAATTCCCCCTGCCAAAGAGGCTCACATTAGTCCTCAGGCACCGAAGAGATTAAAATACTTAGTGATGAGACTGAAACAGCCAGAAACACACGTCAGCACTGGCAAAATTGTGTATCTTTCATCCACATCCACTACCACATGTGTCTACCTGCTGTAAAAACATCAGATAAACCCATCAATGTACTCATTACCTCTCACCAATGTACCCTACACACTTTTTATGGCAGGAACTCAATCTTGGCTGTGGAATATTTTGTATTAACTTTCAGCATCAAACAGTAAGGAGCATAGTGAGATCATTTCTCAACATATCCTCCTACAACTCTTAATATGACTTCTCACAAAGAAGTGCCCCAGGAATGGCGTTGCATACTTAAAGTAAAGTTATGTACTTCTGTAGGTAAGATTACTTTGGTTAGGTTCAGGAACAGAAATATGGTGACATTATACAGTGACATGACTCAAAGTGGACTTGATTTTGCACAGTTCCAATCATCACTCCATTCCATCCTGGGAAAATCTCCTGTCTTTTGTGGCCCATCCACCACTCCAGCATGCCTCAGGTGGACTACTTCATTATTCCTGTCAGCACATTTGTCATGTGATTACAGTCTTCCAAAATACATGGGTTATACATGAATTACTGACTCATGATTACATGAGATTTGTACACATTTTGGTACATTACTTGGGAGTGTAAAACACAATGGCATGTGTGGCAGTCTAAAGCGCAATGGGGGATTGCAGCACACAGGATTATTCACGCTCAGGTGAGTGCTTTACCATAACTTACAACTGCTGGCAAAGTTAACTCAAACGCAAATATATGTGGCTATGTACTGGATTGTTTAAAGGTGGTGGACCACCTGCTAAACAATGGTTTCAGGTAGCAGAGGCTGTATTTATAGTTTTTGGACAGTCAGAAGTAAGCATCATCGGGCTGAAGAAAGGCACAGACAGTGCAATGATTCAGATGATATAAATTCAACAAAAGTTGGAAGTTGATTTTCATCAACTAATAGGCAGGTGAACAAACTTTATTTAAGGTATAGGGCATATATAGGACATTTATCATCTTATCTCTTGATAGCCTTGCTGTTTAATGGTTGCTTTCCTCAGACATGTTTAAATTGTGGTTTTGTTTTACAGTTGGTGTACCGTCTATGCAGTTCAATCCCACTGTCTGTTGCAACATGAAACCCTTGCATGGATGGCCACTGTTCCTGAACAAGTGGCAACTGGCTGGCATAAGATGTCCCTCAAAAATGCTGTCTCAGGCAGCTCTCAGACAGTATTCTGGCATCATGTGTTGAGCCATGCCATTTTGCAAAAAATGTCAAAAATCTTGTCCGTACTGAAATAATTGGAGCGCTTATGCTGTGGTACCTTAGTCTGATGACAAAAGTGTCTCAGTTTTCTGATGTTGCAATAATGCACAAGTGTGTCCCAGTCAGTTATGCCAATAACATAGAGGAAGCCCCCTTGGTCCATGATTGTCCTTTTATTAACCTGCAGGTGTGGACTGAGTGAAAATTACAAAAGGCATCACAATATGAGGCCGTGAAGGAGTTGTAATTGTTTGTGTGATCACTCTGCAGATGGTCGGTTGAAACAGACCGAAGTCATCACAGCTGCACTGTGAGAGCACAAGAGCACAACTTAGGAGTAAGATGTAAAAATACTTTTTTACATTGAAGAAAAAGGATCCAGCAAAGATGCAGGTAAACATAAAAAAAGAAAGAAGGGGGTCAAGTTGGAAGGGGTCAGGCTGAAGCAGAATCCAAAATACTCTGGATCAAAATACAGATGAGTCATAATTATTGCACTGGAAAGCTAAGGCAGAAACATAGAACAAAGACAATCTGGCAGGTAGAGCTGGTGGAAGTGAACTGCTGAGAATAAAAGGAAGCTAACGAGATAATGGAGAACAGGTGAGGAGGGTGAACAGGTGAAGTGCTTTTAGTAACGAGAGGGCAGGCAAAGTAAGAGTGGCAGGGTCTGAAATGACAAATTTAGACATAATGTACAAACAACCAAAGTGAATAAATGAATCATGAACAGGTAGAGTAAATATCTGAAACTCTGACAGAGATAGGTGAGCCCAACTAATGGGTCTGTGAAAAAAAAAGACTTTGATCTGTATAAATAGGGCTTAATGGGGTGAAGAAAAAACAAATGGATCAGATCATCATTACAACAGCTTTTACTTTGGGGAAACAGTCTCTTGCTTTCTTCACACTTACCGTACCTTGTCTCACTTAACCTTTTGTCAAAAGTGCTGCAGCAATCTTGATAAGTTGCTGTGTTCACTCCATTTACAAAACCACAGATTGTTTGGGTGTCTACAGTCTGACAGGTAAATTTCTCTGACAAATGTCTGTCTCTCTGTACGACTCCTGCTCGTAAATAAATGTACGTTATGTCTGTCTCTCTTTGCCAGACTGCAAAGTCACAGCAGGTCTATTCCAAACATTGCTCTCAAAGTGACATTTTAGATTCAGCGAAGTTATTGCATAAAATGGCCTTTATTTACTGATAATTGCCATTATCAAAATAAATTGACACCAAACTTCAAGTGTCTGAGTATTAAAAATTAGATTCATAATAGCAGAATATCCATAACACATCCTTTGGTCCATCTGGCTCACAAAAAATATCTGACGCGATTAGTGATGCACTTATTAATATATATTGCTGTCATGCCAAATTCAGTAAAACTTTCAGATTAAAAAAACCCCCAAAAAACAGCATTGCCAGTGCTTGTAGTGTCATTCTTATCTATCTGTCTATCTATCTATCTATCTATCTATGTTTGTGTGTGTTATTGCCATTCATCTCATTGTCTCTTGGCTCTTGCAGCACAATTGTTTGTTGGTGTGTTCAAGAAGGTAATACGTATGTATTCATAGTCAGTTTAGGTCCACTGTGCTTCATGCCTGGAAGAAATAAATTATGTGAGAGATCTATATTTTTTCAGACATGCAGTGGCGAGCACAATAGCACTTCATGCAGTTTGGTATTTACCTGACCTTGAAATTTGCTTTACCCAGCTGTGTGGTATAAAGGTAACCAGCTTTAGGTGCACAGGTGGGAGGACCAATGCGCACAAGTCGGAGGTTCTTCCAGATAAAGACCAGCAATGTGTGTTAAGCTGTGATGTTGCAGCCAAAACAGACATAGTTCTGAGATGTCTGCTATTGTTAAAATCATCCGATTGCACTGAGAACAAACTAAACTCAGGAGCCAATGTGCAACATTCATTGAATAATAACTAAAATTTTAATTTAATGTATCACTCTGCAGTAGATGTGTTTTAATTGGCATCAGAAATGAACATCTAATGAGGGTAAAGGTAGAGCAGTCTGCATTTATTAATAAATTAGTGATTCTTACTTTTCACAGCTGCTTTATAGTGTGTTAACACCTTCTCCCTCAGTTCATTAAATCTAAACATCCACTCAAAAGAACTTATATTTATGTGTTATTATAGGAATTTATTTGAAATGTTGTTCCTGCTGTTAAAAATACATAAGCTTAACTGACATTTTTTTAGAGAGCTCCATTAGCCAGTGGTTAATTCATTGCACAGTTACAAACAAGGCATTCAAAACTATGGTTCTTTAATCTCCCTTTTATCTCAAAGCTCTTCCAATGCCTGCCAACATCAAAAATACTGAAGGTGAAGGTTGAGGTTAAACCAGATGACAGTTTAGATTGGTATAACAGTAATCTAATATTTCAAGGTGACAGTTTGCATGTATATTGTTTTCAAAAAGCACTTTTAGTTTCCATTAAGGAAGACTCATGTTGCTGGACTTCTTCCTGTTGTATCCCTTGAAGTTAAATTAGTTTTAATCAGACACCGGCTGGGGCTCACTCTGCTTGAATACATCACTGACCTTAAAGTTTTCAGTTAACAATTGGTGTAATATGTATAAAAAAAATAATTTAAAAAACATAAAACTATGATTATTGCTTTCAGACAAGCCATAAAACAGTTTATACACAACCCAAAAGCATACTTCATTGTGCCTACTGGCCCCATTTCAACTGTATCTGTTCCTAAGTTCTCCACATTTGAACATTTTACCACTGGCCCATTCAAAAAAGTGTACCAAAGTGAAACGAGCGAACATAATACCCTAAACTCCAATCTTTGTCCCATTACTTAAATTGGTTTCTCAGTAGGTCCCATTGAGCACCAAGAAGTCTTTCACCCCAAATCACCTTGACTGACAGTTTCATCAGAAAAACATATGTCACTTAAAGGAACTAGAATCTGCAATACCCAAAAGCCCACAGTCCCATGTCTTAACGCCTATTTTCTACCTATCCTATTGAGAAACATGCCTTTAATAGTGTATATATGTCCCTATCGACCCAGTATTGTGTGCCCCCCCCCCCCCCCTTACATCGCAACCTACTTAGAAAGGACGTCCCTCAGTTCAACACGTTCATGTCTGATGCAAAATATCTGTCTCAGTGCCATTTTGTAACTTATCCAATTTGCAACACAGCCCTCAGTGCAGATGCCTCAGATCAGACACAAAATGTCTGTCTGGTGACATCAATCTTGTTCAGTGTGTCACTCCATTCAGACGCAAAATGACATTTAGTGGGTCAGTCTATTCCCAGCGTACCCTTTTCTTTCTCTCTGTCTCAACTTTGTGCCACTTGACGCCGGCATGTGTGTGTGTTCACAACTGTGTAATGGTATGCCTGGCTGTCTGGCATCAGCCTATTATCATATTTCATTCAGTCCACTGCCACTGTGTCCTGTGTTTTCCCAGAGTGCTTTGGTTGAATGGAAGACTGTGTCAAACACCTGACATGGAGGGGGGAGACAGGCATGTTTACACTACAGCTTTTTTTTTCAGTCAATGGGATTTCCACCTTGTACAGAATTGCACGGCAATCCATCCAGTACATTTTTTTTTGGATATTTTTTTTTTACATATTTTTTATTTTAAGTAACTTAAGTGACCCCCTGACTATTTTACAGGTTTAGCCTTTCAAACCTGAGCAAATTTACTTGATTTCTTTAAAAACATGGGAAAAGGGCTATCTAAGAAGAAATGACCCTGAAATTATCCAAAAAAATGTATAAAATATAAAATAAAATAAATAATAAAATAAAAAAGGAAATAACCTGGGAAGTGCTTAAAACATATAACATATAAAATATATATTTATGATAATTATACTTTTCTTCAACACTTTTCCCTATCTTAAAAAAAATGTCTTATGTCTACTAATGTACTACTACTACTACTACTACTACTACTAATGTCTTATAATTGGTGGAACACTTACTGTCAATATGCTTATTGCCATTTTTCCCTGTTTTCAAAGAAAGCAACACAACTTGCTGTGGTCATTTACTTAAAATTCCATGCAATAATCATGAGGTTATTTCTTTTTTCAGCATTGGGTATTTGCATCACCCTCAGCGGTATGTTATGTTTGGTGCTGATTGGCAAATATTAGCACACTAGCACACTCTAGATGGTGATCATTGTAATTGGTTTATTTGCTAAAAATCAGCATATTAGCATCATCATTGTGAGCATGTTAGCATGACATTAGTCGTTAGCTCAAAGTACCACTGAGCCTAAGGGCATCCTCACAGAGTTGCTGGCATGGGCTGTAGACGCTTAGTCTTGAACTGGGGTTTTGTTCCTTTTCCCCCTCATGGCAAGGATCTGCATTTCCCATGTGTGCCAGAACAACAAAGCACAGGTGTGCACTATTTGATGTCATTATAACCTGTGGGATTCCCTGTTGTCAAACAATTGCTTCAATTAAGGTCTGGTGACCGAAAACTTGTGCACACAGCTTTCTTTCTCCAGACTTTGTGTCTGTCATTTCTACACCTCTTTCTCCCTCTTAGTTTATCTAGCCGCCCCTGTCTTTCTTTTTCTCTCCAACATACTACTGAGATATTGCGAAATCAGTCATTTTCATGTAATGGCCATGCAGTTGCTGTCCTGATCATTTCTTTTTTTTTTTTTTTTCAGGAGGTCGTTTAGCTGGCAGTGATATATAGCTCTGGCTGTTAATTGAGTTTGGTGTACTTTCACTCTGTCCTCCTTTTTCTTTTTCTTGGTCGATTGCTCTCTCTCATGCACACCCACAATTACTCATTTGAGTGTGTCTGTGTGTGTCACACAACCTCTGTCTCTCCACTCCCATCATTTATTCACTGCTGCCTCTGTTCTTCTTCCTCTCTCTGTCTCTGGCTATACAACCACATCCCAGGCCTTCATGCTGAGTTTCCAAATTGCCCCATAACTGATTTTTTGGGATAACCACTCATATGTATTCCAGGATGTCACACATTTACGATATCAATATGAAATGACTGCAATGTCAAAAAGGCTTGCATGCAGAGACATCGCATCAGGTTTTTGGGTTGTTTTTTTTCTAGATATCTCCCACTTGTTTCCAACACATTTCAGTTGTGCCTTTTCAGATCGACTGAACACAGGCACATCCCCAAACACCAATCCAGTCAGCTGTCCCACTTTTTCTCTCTCATTGTGTCTTACTGAACTCTGTGGTAACACTGGCTCAGTCATGCTGCTGTGCTGCCAAAATTATAAAAAGTGTGTGAGAAATTTGCATTGTTGCCATGGCAATAAGTGTCTCACCTAATTTAAAATTTGTATAGCATCAGTTTGTTTATATCTTTAAAGTTACTGTTTAGAGTGACAACTATTTTAATGTTTTGGTGGTGGTGGTGAATGCTGTCAAACACAAATCTCAAGTGATGAGCTCCCTTGAGTATAGGCATGTATTATGTTTCAAGTGAATTCTTCTTGATTGAATTAAGTTGGCCAAACCTGTTTGCATTGCAGTGCAATTGTTAGATTTATGTGCAACTTTATGTTTCTTTACATCCTTAATGGAGAATTTTTACTGCATGACTGACCATTTTATTGTCATTGGAATTGTTTTCATACAAATACATACAAGGTTTATTCACTTTGAAATAGTAATTTTATGAACACTCGTGACAAATTACGTGAGTATGTTTATGTTTCTCATTTTGTGTGTGTTGGTTTGTTAGACCTACAATATGAAGTATATTTCATTTGTGTGGCCAGCCCTAGTCTGCCGGCAGCATGGCAGATCTCTTGGAACATGCCACCATGTCTCTTAAACTCCAATTCATCACACCACTATTTTAGAGAGCCAATTAGAAAATCTGTTAAATTGCAAGTGGAACCCATTATGGCTGGACGCAACCGCAAACCTCGTTTCTGGTAATGAATCACATACGAATAAAACATATGGACCTACCACACGTGGAGCACTGTTCATGTTAGACACACATCCTAAAACTGAGTAAAAAAATCACCCCAAAACAAAATTAAATAACTTTGACACATTGGAGAAAAAAAAGTTCTAAGGTCTTACCTAGAATGTCATCAAACCGGACCTGAGACTTTAAGAATGACATAGTTCACTCACTTTGTTGGAAATGTGACATAATACAAATACAAAAGCTATATCTGTCAGATTACATTTATGTATGAAGCACATAATAAAGGGCTATGCCATAAAAGTTATTTAATGACCAAAGAACAAATAGCACAGCAACAGTTTGTGCTTATCTTCTTCATCATCTCCTTTTTTTTTTTCTCTTCTACTCCATTCTCCTCCTTTACCATTCAAGAAACCCCTATGATGTCATGATACCAGACAGTCTCTGGTTTACCTTAATTGATCTTTAATCTGACAGCAGGGATTATGCTGGGTAGTTCCCCCTGACAGAGCATCACCCACACTCAAGTAACCACACAAAAACAGATGGATATATTCACAAACACCATGGTCTAACTCAATGAGGGAGTTTCCTGATAATTATCCATGTAATTTATAACTTGTGCGCACAAACATGCTGAGAATGAGTTCAAGAATGAAACAGAGAAACCAATGGAGCTAAAGGGCTTGGCCCATATCTTCTTTCCTCTAGAAAAATGTTGTATAATCAACCAAAACACAGTAAAAACCATCTGCAGCCACTGTAGATCTCAGTGTAAATTAATGGTGCATTAAAAAACGAAGCAAAGGAGGATTTATGACATCCAAATGTTTGAGTGTATAGGGAACACATGGAAGCTAGAGGCTTTGGTTAGCTCCCTGCCTGCAGTGTGGTGCAGACAGATATAATATTCATGTTGGCACACACATCACAAGAGGAGCACAGATTTACAACTCTGTGAAAATGAATGGGCGGACATTTTAAGATTTTGAAAAACAGAAAAAAGGTGAGGTTAAACATAAATCATGGAAACATTTTACTTATGGTCTCTGTATGTTTATGTCCATTCATTCTAAAGTCCAATATATACCAAAAACAAAAGCCCATAGCCCCACAAATATGCACTCCCTCAAACCGATCATTAGACCTTCTCAGGTTTCAATGTTTCTCTTCGACTATGGTAAAAGCATGACACACCGTAGTCTTTCACTGATTTGCTTGTACTCCTTGCATTCATTGATTGGATTAGTTAGGTTTAAGTGTGAGAAGCGAGATTGGTTTGACAGTGTAGAGCACGCCTATTGTATGTTCAGCCCAACGAACCACTTTTTACAGCTCCTAGCTGACCTGTTCAATCCTGTCTTGTACAAGACAGTGATTTTTGCTGTCAGGATGCTCTTGTTGGTGCATTGGTAGAAAATTCAAAATATTTGAAGGCATACCTGGATCTTCTTGAAGCCTCTGAGGTGAAACCTCTTTTTCAGTTTTGGGTGAGTATGCAGTAACCACGTCAGGCCCTGGGTGGATTAATGCATACACAAAGTCACACCAGAAAATAAGACATCTCTCTGGGAGTTACGTCAATGTTTAATTATTCTTAAAGCCTATATAGCTATATAGAAAGCACACTTGGAATAATTCCAAGTGTGCTTTCAGGAAAAGTGCAGGAAAAGTGGGTGCTGAGCAGGGTGATGAATGATTTGGTGACATGTTGGGCCTTGCTTGTCTTAATTATATAGTTTCGGACATCTATACTATATCATAGCTATATTGTAGGAATACTTAACTGAGAAGTTTGGCACTGGATAAAGACAATCGTAACTGAATGTAATCTTGGATTTCGCAGAATCATCCGATGTGAACATTTTGTTCATAAATGATATAATTGCATTTGCCATCCATTTGCCAAAGAACTCTAGTTAAACCCAGCAAGAAAAATAAATCAAGATTAATTGCAGCTCACACTTACTCTAGTCATTTTGCTTTCTCCCTGGATTTCTTTCTATCGCCCTCCCCCATACAAGCAGACATACTCTGATTGCCAAAATATACATCTTTGCTAAAGAAGTGCCAAAATATATACACAGCAAGAAATAAAAATCATTCTGCTCCCCCATTCCAAGACCAACACATATGATACAAAACAAAATATTGCAAAATAAATACAGCATATTAACATCCACATTCTTGATGTTTGTCATTTTTATATTTATCATTGTCTCACCCATCCATTAGCAAACACTTTGTTGACAGAACAACAGCTACATAATTAGGTTAGCGTCTTCAAGACTTTGCTGTCACTACCCTCCGGCTTTCTGATTACCATAACAATTTGCATAATTTTTCCTTGATTACATAACATGGAGATAGAAGCTGTAGCTGGCAGCATGCTGTAAGTGCCAAGAAGTGATTTGTCAAATTGATTATCATATCAATCAATGGCATTCATTTAACATCACGAACTCAGAACATTTGCTTAATAAAAGTAATTGTTAATATTGCAGGCAGATGGAGTGAAATGACACTGCATAATTATACTTCTGACTGCAGTCTATAGGATCACATTGGGTAGGCTCTTATTGTACAAGCATTAATATGGTTAATCTCCTAAATCAATTTATTACACTATATAATAGGCATGATATTAAGGTAAAATGAGGTAGTCAACTTGGAAATGTTATTATGGAACCATTTCATGCTCTGCAAACTGTAATTGTTCTTAATTATTGCTGACAAGAGCCTGAAGAACTGTGACTACATTTTCAATCAGTGAGATTGATTTTCTTAGTGTAAAAAAAAGAAGAAAAAACATAGGCCTAAAATGATTGTTTCTGACTGTAAATGTTGTTTGTCTTCCCATTGCACATGATTCTGAATCTGTTACAAATCATTTTGTATAAAAACAAAACAGAAAAAACAAAAACAACAACAACAACAAAACAAAACAAAACAAAAAAAAACCCAGAAAAGCTCGGACCATATAATATAATAACAGTTGGATTTTCTGGTTTTGGACAACCATCAAAATACCATGAAAAATAGCCATTGTCTGAATCGTAAATGGACACTCAATCATGTAATTTATAGAGGAGTAAATTACTTAATTGGCACAAAATGTAAAAGCACTCTGGCTGATTCAGTTTTGTACCCAGTGAACTAAAAGAATTGAATTCACACAGTTCAATGAAGGGAATTCATCATGATGACAAGGTAGAGACCTATTTGAAAGCAGAACAAGCCTTTTTGTGAGAACATGCAACATTGATGTAAAGGGACTATATTACCCCACATACATCTATGTATTTATCACTGTGCGCTTTCTGGCAGTGCCGTCTATGGTTAGATTTATATGATATTTATTTTGAATTTATATGATCCACAGTTATGATTTAACCTCCTTTCTAAGGGCCATATTTTGATTTGCAGACTACAATATGTACATTATGTATGGCCAGCAGTATCCACTAAATGTACTGTTGGCCATACACTATAGCAAAATGTAAATCTGGAGCATGCTAATGTTCCCTGAATGTTCCCTCAGATCAGTATCTTGGCCAATAAGGCAATGTTTCCACCCCTGTAATAACATGGGCAAAACTAAACCCAAAACCTTACCCAGTTATTAAAGGGCTGGCTCTGATCCTAAGGGAATGTGGCTGAGGGAACAGAGGGATAAGGAAACATAGGGCCTTATTGAGGGAAAGTTACTGAGGAAATGCAAGGCTTAGGGAACACTGGGCCTAATTTGGAATGGAAAAAAGTCCATGAGGGAATTTATGGCTGAGGAAACATTAGGCCTAATATGAAATAACTATGCCAAAAGGTACCTTTCACATGCTCATAAAAGGCTACTGGATGGCGTCAGAAAGAACCTACCACATTGTTATTTTTGCCAGCAGACAGTGAGGCGGCGTCACTTATGAATACAGTTGCATGGAACATAACGTGTGCACATGAAATGCAGTAGGTTGTAATGCTGCCGGTGATGTAGTCACTCCCTATTTGAGTGTCATGGGTTTTTTTTCTACACCTTACCATGTGCCTCCTTGCCCTAATCCTAAGCGTCAGTGACTCTTTTGCCTAAAACTAGCCATCCTGTGTGTTGATGTCCCGGTGTGGGTTGCCACCAATGAACATAGAGTTGAGGGAACATTGCAGAAGGATAGGATATAATTTGTCCGTAGTATGCATGGCAAGACACTTATTGTCATAAGCTGGGGCTTCATTTGTCACAGTTTTGCATCAACACAACTTGGACTTATTCCTGCACCAAAGTTTGATTCAAAAGAAAAAGTGTAAGCTATTTTTAAGACACTTACGAATGAGATATATTAAGTACCAGACATTTATAAATCTCAAATTACCCATAGTTTGACTATTGGCAGGAGTGCTTTGACTGATATAGTTACAACTACAGTGTATAGCTGTAGTCCAACATCAGTGGGCAAACTGGCTTATAATACAAACAAAGCATATCCCAAAGGATAAAGCAGCTTTGAAGATGCTTTTCTTCACTCAGTTTATCAGTTTATCAGGTCTCAATTCTTTCCAAATGCACAACTGAAAAAGTCTGCCAAACAAAAAAAAGAGCAGCTATGGCAGAGTTACTACTTCCAAATCTGGCACAAAATTAACAGCAGATTGTTTTTAACAGGGAACACATTGGTTTTCTTGTTAATTCCTTTTGCCTATAAGTGGTAATGAACTATGACAATAAAGTTGTTCATAAAGTTGTTTTCTTTTACGAGCAACTTGTGCCCTCACTCTGCACACAGAGTGATGGAGCTTGACTTCCGGTAAGATATGCTTCAATTAGATAGATCATTCCCACATCAAAGTAAGCTTAAATGAGTAAATTGTGGGATTCTTGGTGATTTTGTGATCGTGTCATCACCGAAGATTAAATCTGAAGACCATTTCATATGCCCCTGGTGTGAACCGAAAGCATCTGTAATTGTTTTGCTGAGGTAAGTAATGCATTAGAGTAAATCGACAAACATTTGGTCATTAGCTGGAAGATCTCATTAGGAGCTCCAAATGGCTCCAATAAAAAAATCAAACCCCTAAACGTGGGTATCTCCAGTGCTAAGCTCTACACATCAGTCAACAAACAACCATTTGTTCTTTTGTAATTACTTTTAAAGAATGTCAAATCTGTGAATCAATACTAAAGCAAATTGCAGCATCTATTAGTAGCTGTAACACTCACTCCCTACTGCCATTTTCTAGTCAAGTTTCTACAAATCTTCAACCTTTCGCACTCATTGCAGATAACTGTGGATACAGGCCTTGGATCCAAACCAGCAATGTGAATGCAATCTGTTAGTCTTCTGTCCTGATGGCTGATGCAGCTGCTGATCTGATCTTCAAATGTCAGCTGGTTCATTATTAAACCAAAAGGCTGTGAACCTACCTGTCATTTAGCTGCTTCTGAAGGTCAGCAGCTTAAAGAGTATTCAGCTCAATGCCTGACACAAATACACTCAGATACACACCAACACACATTAACACACACATAAATACACAGTGGCCAACCATTTGAGCACGCATACACACTCCCACATAAACACACTTCAATAACTCCAAATGTCTGCTGTCAGTCACCTTTCTGCCTGTCTAGCTTTCCATATTTAGTCCTTAATATGATTCTAATATATGCAGACTTAATAAGAAAGTTCGTCCAACCTACTGTCCAATCATGCATGAGGTTAAGACTTGGCATATGATATGAAAAGGGTCCACAAACAAATGAAAGGCCTTAGATTCAAGCAACCACACCTAAACTCCTATGCCTACATGACCCCAGGCCTTGGATTTAAAAGCACTATATATGCATTTTTAATCTAAAAGATTGCTTTTTTTCCATTTGTCTGTCACTTGTCTCATTTTCCGTTTCTCCTTTTGTCAGATCTTTATAATGAGGGCCAGTAGCCTTTAACCTCTCCTCAATAAACTCAGTTTTTCCCTCTAACTTCCTTTTTCTTCCATCATACAAAATTCAGCAGCAAGGAAGATCGTGGAAGGGAAGGGTCAAGGACTTTAACTGTCATTAGCATTTAGATTTGAACTGGTATGAGGTTTTGGTATAAGGTGGAAAGATTTCCGAGTGGTGAAGAGAGACAGGGCAGACAGAAAGCGCTGCAGAGAGACATAGGAGGGGCACCAGTCTGAAAAGAGAGCACAGAGAGAGATGGATATAGCTGTGGCAAAACCTGTTTTTCAAATAAATCCAAATAGGAAGTGTATGAGAGATATAAAGAAAAAAGCAATTTGAAAAATGAGAGTGAGTGACTGATTGAGACAGTGGGATTCAAGGAGAGGCAGCAAGATCTATATGGATGAGGGGGAAATAAATTGAGATAGGCAGAAGAGGGACTTAGGACTTCTCATCTTCCTCACACTCATGCTCTTATTTCATCACTAAAAGGAAATTAGTTTAGGCAAAGGGAAACATTTCTGATAGAAGTGACTCTATAGCTCTATTGTCATGAGTACTTCAATGTCTGGGGAATGGTATGATGGGGTATGAGGCCATTCTGTGTGTGTGTGTGTGTGTGTGTGTGTGTGTGTGTGTGTGTGTGTGTGTGTGTGTGTGTGTGTGCGCGCACGTATGTGTGTGTGTGTGTGAGAGAGAGAGTGGGTGAATATTCAGAGAAATACTCTAATACTAATTCTGACATTAGAGTTGTTAAAAAAATAGAAAAAAAAGGATATTCTCAGATATTACAGTGTGGTAATTTAAGAGAGGAAAATGGCGTATTAACAAGAAACCAAAACTAGCAATTCTCAGACATTCTAAAGCTATACATTTACCAGAAAAAATACCTTCAGGGCTTTTGTCAAGAAGTCAGATGATGTAGTATAAAAACCAAAAAAGTCTAAACAGGAAGAAGGTTGTGGTGGATAAATAGGTCAAACACAGGACTTTTGTCTGTGTCCTATGTGAGTTAACATAAACTTTTTTTTGACATATTGTTTAATTTCTTAGAATGTATAAAGCTGCTCAGTGCACAGTGTGTTCATTAGGTTTTGTAGAATAGGCCCACTCGTCTTACTGTCATATTGCTAATGATGTTGGGAGGCAGCCCAGTTAATGGCTAGGTACCACCCCATACATTGGCAAAACTTTTATTTTAGAACTATTTTTTTTAACTATAACAGGACATGTTGATTGTAGATTTACACTGCAGTCATTTAATGTCTTGAACCAACAAACCAACCAAATAAACAACAAAATGTGATCTAACTTTGTAAAGTGAAGCGATGAAATTAGAAATTGGGAAAAATGCCAATCACAAGAAATTAAAGAATGAATCCATGATTAGATAATAAATCAATCAAACCAATTATTTCAAGAATACCTTTGGATTTCTGTGCGTCTTTAATGAATTAATGAAGCCATCATGTATAGTCAAGGTTAGTGTTCGAAAAAGGGTCCAACAACATTTTTGCCTTTTGTTGGTTGTAGAAGATGTTTGTGGCTCTACTTTCCCCCACCAGACCAACAGTGGGCAGTATGTGCTGTCAGTACTTTCTCAGTATCTGCAGTTACAAAATATCTGGCAAATATAACCACAGCCACAATGGCCACTGTGGTGTTTCCTAGGCGCTTATTTGTGTTCCTCAAAGGGAAAAATGTTTAACTTATTACTGAACCACATGAACATACTTAAAGCATTTTCTTTTCGTTTCCCTAATCCTAATTTAATGGTACTCTTATGATTTAGATTTAGGAGTAACTGTCTAAAAATGACTTATTACAATGAATTAAATAGTTTGGAAATTAAGTTTCCCCTGCTCTGACAGATGTGGGAAAAAGAGAATTGAAGAAAAAAAAGAAAAGTTTTGAGGAGTAATGGAAAGAAAGAAAATTACTATTTTCTTTCAGCAAGCTTCATGGCTCTCTCAGGTCCTCGGGTATGTTTGTTTCAGATGTGAGCATCTCCCTTTGGGAGCGGGCTAATCCTTGTGCAGTAACTCATCTCTGGCCCATGTCTGCTCACAGTTATGGCCTCAACTTGACTCCATGACTGGGCGCTTCCTATAACACACGCTGTAACTTTTTTTTTCGACCTCTATCCTTTTCTCCCCTACACTGACTGACATGTTTGGTATGAATCTTATTATTGTTAAACTTATTATCTCTCTATATTGGTAATCATTCCAGGGCATTTTACATTCCTGAAAAGATAAGGGACATTTTGAGCAGAGTCCTTTACAAGTTTTTTTTTTTTTTTTTTTTTTTTAAAGAGAAGTGAGACTAATTTGAAACACTGTATCTCACTTAGCCCTGGCCTGACTTGAGGGCCATGTAATGGTTATAGAGCAATTTCCTGTCTGGCAAACAAGGACATTCACGTAGAGGTCAGAGTTCAGAGATAATCTAATTCTCCTTAAATACAATTAACAGATTTGCAAGATAATGTCACAGTGAAAATGAAGATGTATATTCGTGTGTGTGTGTGTGTGTGTGTGTGTGTGTGTGTGTGTGTTTCAGAGAGAGACAGCATGCCTGCACCTGTTTCTGATTTAAATGCTCTGATACAGATCTCAGACTCATTCTTACTCTCTTTGACTCTCTCAGAAGCATGAGCGAATGAGCTGTCTGCTTGGCATGAACGTCTGCATTGGAGATTGTGTGCGTATGCATGTGTGAGCGGCTGAGCATTTGTCCCTACGATTGCATCTTGGTATGTCTGGGCTGTGTGTTTGCACATGCACCTGTGTGTGTTTGTACACTCACACCCATATGTGTGTGCTCATTTGGTTGCACGCTGCTATAAACACATGCACGTGTGTATGTGTGTGCAGAGAAGCATGCCTTCGGCGGGAATGCTTTATACTGAATCACACACACCTGTGTCTCACCAGTAAACCCAGTTGTGTAAATCTACCTGCTTCCTCTCTGTCTCCTTCGCTAGCCACAAGCTCAGGAAGTCACTCCAAAAGATGCTTTGATGTTTCAGATTGTTTAGTTTTGAAGTTAGTAAATGCTTTTGGCTGAGAAGTTCAATGATGAAACAGAATGTGATTAAAAGACAAAATGACGCTTTATTCTCAGACATCTGAAGAAATTGTATTGGAAAGAAAAATTGGAAAACTGATACAGCCACTAATATTTTAGCATCATTTCTGTTAGCACTTTCCAAGCAGCAAACACATTCAGCAGTTATTTTAAAGTAGTAGGAAAAAAATAAAGCTAAACACATCTATTCTGCAGCAGATGTCCTCATTTTTTTTCCAGATTGCTAAATTATTTGGTGATTAAAGACAAAGTTAAGTTAAGTTACAATCATTGAGGATACATATGCTTAAGCCATTGTATGCGTTGTAAAGTTTTCCATGTAAAAAGAAAGTCTTTTTTTAACCTAAAAAAAATTAGTGTCCAGACCACCCTTAAATTTAAGATGACTGAATTCGAGAAGAAAAGTTGGATCATTACAAAGTTATCTCGACTTGTCTTCCCAGATTAAATTAACTTAGAATTTTAAGGCAGCCTGGACCCCAACTTTTTAAAGTAAAAATGAATAGTTAATTTTCACAGTGTAATTCTCAAACATACAACACGATTATTATTATAATTATTATTATTAATTACACATGTTTACTGACTGAAAATAAAGAAAAAAAAGTCCTGATGTTGAATGATTCACGTTCTATACCAATTTTTGCTATGATGGAAATAACAGAGAAAACTGAGAAGTTGAAGAGGACTTTCAACCTTTCAGAGAATCAATCAAGGAACTGAACAAACTGACTGCTGCAACTCTGTATTAAGTCAGTGTTTCTATTATTTGCACCTTAAAGTATCAAACAGGCGACACATTGGGCCATTTGCTTCGCCTTGGCATTGCTTGAATTGTTTGGAACTTTTTCAGGTTTAGTGAGAAGTTAAATTGAGTGTATGTCACATTTTATTCCACACTGTCAAACCATATCAAAGAGGGCATTTGGCACAGGGTATTGCATATCCATCTACCTGGAAGCTAGTGTGAGAAGTTCTCTCTTTGGGTTGTTTTTTGACTGTCACTGATAGACGGTTTTTCTCTGTGTGTATCTGTGTGTAATGCATATTCATAGGAGTTATTTTTCGAAGGTTATATTGCATGTATTTTTGTTTTTCTGTGTGCATTTTGACTTTTTTGTGAATTAATGTATGGCTGTGTGGAATTTTGCAGGCATGTGCATATATGAGAATGCATGTGGGCAAATGTATATATGGTAATGTGTTCTACTTCCAAAAAGCAAGTCCCCTGAGAATAGTAAAGCCTGAATGGTGTCTGAGAGGAGATAAACACACAGAAGGGAGGTTCCCAACGTGTCTTGAAATATGTGCCCCATGTGTATGTGTGGTCTTGTATGTCTGTCTATGTGGTTTCATGCATTGTGAAGGCATTTTTGAAAAGTGAGGACAACTTGGTCTGTCCACACCTGTTTTATGGATGTGTGAGGATTGGGACTTTAGGGGTTGGGGCAAGGCACATATTTGGGATGGTTATGGCTAATGCATTATATCAGTGCAGCCCCTTATAAGTTTAGAAAAGAAATGTGTTTTTTGTTTATAAATGGGTAAAATTAAACATTTATGAATTTTAATCCCTTCTCTCACTTTTTCGATTAATATCATTTTAAAAATCCCGTTATATTAATGCAGTGATAGCTTCAACAGATTCATTAAAAAAATATGAATAACAACCGACTAATTTGTCAGTTTGTGATTAAAATTTGTTTTACATACTGACAAAGCTAAACTGTGTGAATAAATGAGATGTTGGCAAATTTAAGACTGCAACATTTCTATCACATTAATCAGGCCCAAAAAAAACAAAAAAAACTCTTCCACTAATTGATAAATTAATTCACTAATAGTCACATTTTTTTCCCAGACTCTGTCCTCTTTAACCTGCTTAGTGAAGGCGTGATAAAACAAAATAGACACATTTGGTCATACCTTTGATAAGATTTAAGTACGGAATGAACAATGAAGTATACAATCCTGTCTTGAATCTGTGGTAGAAGAAAAACAAGCTTATATATGAAGCACAGATTGTATTTTAAGGTCAGCACTGAGGTTAAACATGTACTTTGAGAACAGTTGGCAGCAAGCAGTCTCATCCGTCATTCAGCTTAACTCCATATAATCATTTATTTAAAAAAAAAAAAAAGTCCCTTGGAGCAAACTAAAGTTGTTTTTTTTTCCTGGGCAGAAATGATAGTCCATCTAAATAGAGAGAACCCAAACTTTCATTATGACTTCAGATAAGGAGGCGGCTGAACCTGTAATGTAGTTTTGAGTTACAATGTGAGGGATGGGGGGCTGTGGGAGCATTGTAAATAGCCTAGTAAATCACTAATATGTACTGCAGACTCTACACAGTCTGCTACAGCAGATAGCAGTATATTGGGGAAGTCGATTTAGCCTTAGGCCAGATATACATCCATTATCAATGGTATTGCCACCGCAGAGCTTAATGGACTTAAAGGTTGCAGACTTTCTTACTGCTACTTGTGAAGCAAATATAGGCTGAAAACTGAAAGTAGTAAAACAGATTTAGGTGTCTGTTATAAGCTACTGCACCAGGCCTCTGTCAGAAGACATCAGTGTATTTCACTAAACTTTATCTCTAAATTCAGTCTCATATATTCATAATGAGAGAGACTAACTCAAATTCAGTACATTAAAACAGTAATAAAAAAAGCACACACACACACACACACACACACAAATATTCACTGTTTGTTTTTTGCATTGAATTTGAGTTAAATCTCTGCCATCATGAATGCACAAGACTGAATATT
This sequence comes from Plectropomus leopardus, assembly GCF_008729295.1. Lineage (NCBI taxonomy): Eukaryota > Metazoa > Chordata > Actinopteri > Perciformes > Serranidae > Plectropomus > Plectropomus leopardus. The sequence goes on from NC_056482.1 coordinate 20,370,415, forward strand.
TAGAGATCAAGTTTAGCGAAATCAAGTGATGCCTTCTGATAGAGGTTTGGTGCGGTAACATTCTAGTATAACAGTCTGTCTTGGTTTTACTCTGGTCAGTTTGTTATGAAGACAATTGTTTTCTGTTATTCTCCTTTTTCCATCCCCTCCACTCTGTGTTCCTGCTTTGCCCATCTACACACCTGCCCTGCATCAGCCTCGTTAGTCCTTCCCTGCTGTAGCTCTCTGCATGTTCTCCTGCCAGACTACCTTATTCCCCTCACCTGAGCTTCTCTGCCTTTTATCTCCACCTGCACCTCACCAACTCATTATCATTAGTTCGTATGTAAGTCCTGGTCTTCAAACAGTCTTTGCTGGATCCTTAGTTTTGCTCTGTGGTCATCAGTTTTCTTATTTTATACACAAACCTCACAAACCGTAATTGCTTTTTAAATGTGCTGATTGTTGCCTTTTCACCTGGAATTGGGATCCCAGACATTTTTTTTTCAAACATTTTGTGTTACACAAAATAATAAATGCAGACAAAAACACTTAAACAGAAATCTAATAAGGAAAATTCATTTATACATAAGACCGTTGACTGATATATATTCATTATTTATTTATTACGGATTATTTATTTATTTATTTATTTATTTTTAAATCCCCAAGCATCAGTCATATTCTCATATTAGAGATGTACATGGATGACTGAAACTGCCAATCATCCTCACAGGCTTTGATGCCTCTTAAAATACTATACATGTGAAAACAATAAAGATATAGCATTTTAAGGCATAAGAATTCATCAAGAAAATAGAAGTTGCTTAACTAAAATCCAATTCCAAAATGCAATAAAAGTGTAGATGAAAAGCAGAAACATGTTCCAATAATGACTTTTAAACAAAAACTTAGCCATCTAAACAAAACCAGGCAAGGGTACTTCATTTCTTTTAACGTGGAATCCGATCACTTAATAGCTCCCGTAAAGCTCTCTAATGTTGTGCTGCTCCTACTGTGTGTTTTAAGGCAGGCGTTAATGTTGCTCTAACAGTTGTTGGCATTTTGGAGCAGTTATCCACCTGACTTCCTGTCTAGGGAGGAAGTGGGCTGTCAGATCTTATCATCCTCATAATGTCCCTTCTCTCTGAGGTCTGTGCTGGCCTGGCTGCGACCCTGACCAGGGGGGTCAAAAGTCACATGTTTCCCACCATTTTTCTGCTCTGCAACCATGCAGCCCTTAAGTTTTACAGTGAGAGTGCGCATGTGGACCTGAGAAAGACTCAGTTTCACTGTAGGAGTCGAGGATACGGCTGGGGCTGTCAGGCCAAGGTGAAAACAAGATTTTATGGGAAATCTGGTTCTGGTTAAAAGACATTTTCTCTTCTCCATCAGTTTTTTTCCCCCTACTTCCAATGTTTTCTGGCAGTGGATGAAGGAGTTATGCATGGGGGGCAACCAAAACCTGTGAAGTCATGGAGGAAGCACGTGTGGTTTTCAACTAAAACATGCCATGTCATTGTATGACAGATATACTTGATATTTTTATGAGTCTTGTTGGTCTGTGAGTATTAATGTGAATCTTTAAGAGACAAGTGGTCTGATAACTGCAGTATAATCATTACTCTAAATACTGTATGGAATATATATAGTTTATTAATTTATACATATTTTTTTTTCTTCAATACAATAAAATAGACATTTTCTGGTGGTCAAATTAAATGCCAGTCACAGCCTAATGTCTTATCATTTTAAACTATGCTTGGGCACTCTCAGACTGCATGGAATAGCTATTAGAGGCATGAAGTTAATGTACATCATATTAGATTATTGCATGAAGCTGTGAGAGTGCCAATATCATGAATGCAAGAATCTGTGATATTTAATTTAATTTATATTTTGGCTATAGTGCCCTCCTTGCCTTTGACTGCGGTACTTGACTGTCTTCATTTGAGTTTAATATGCCTCCATAGCAGTTGCTTTTATTACCAATGTTGTATAATTACAATTGTACAATGACTCTATTCCAATTTCTTTCACATTTGCTTTTATTTCCATGCTTTTCTTCTCATTTTTTCTCCTACATTATTCTCCTACCTATAAAATGCATCTCTCTCCCTCTGCCTTCCTTTCCAACCTCTCTCTCCCTCTTTGCTGCTTGCTTTCCTCTTACGCTGTCTTCATTTTTTCTCCCCTCCCTCCATCCGTACTCAAGCTAAACATTCTTACAAGTATGCATTTCACTCCATCAGGTTCTCCGGCTAAGTAAGTTAATCTGGTGAGAAGCCATAAAAGCATTGTTTATGAACAGAGCAGTAAGTGCATTGTTGGCAAGATAAAGCACCCTGATTTATTTTAAGGAGATCTCAGGGAGTAATACAAGGCAGAGGAAAAACTGCTCTCTCTATTGCTCTATATGCATACAGTATGTCTGTCTGTGTCTTTCATCCTCTGTTCCTCACTATTTGTTTCCCCTCTCTCCATCCACCTCTCTTTTCATCCTCCTGTCTCCCATTCTGTACAAAAACACAACCTCTCCCCTTCTGCCTTCTTCTTTCTCTGTCATTCTGAGTTGTGCACTCTCTCGGAGATGTATTGAAATACCCTAACTATGTCGTATATTTTGCCTCCTACCTGAGTTTTTATGGCCACGTTAATTCATCTGCAGGAGGCAGTCTTTGTTTGGAAATATGCTTTGCAACAGAACGGGTTGCACTGAGATACCCCAGTCCAACTGTAATACTGTTTTACTTAATGCAACCAATAGGGTGCCTGGCAGCTGGCTGACTTCATTATATCACATGTAATAGGCCTGCTTGTGTTGCACAGGTGCGATAGATAAAAGTCTGCATAGATTGAAAACATATCCAAGTGTCCATCAAACCATCTTAAAGGCTTTTTTTATGCTTAACCTTGGATACAATTTATTGGCATGGACAGAGTCTTCTGCCCATACTCTGTGGTCATTTCATCCATATTTGTGGATATTTTCTGAAAGTCCATCTACACAGACATAATGTAGCATCACTATCAGAAATTGTAGGGGCAGTGCAGCATATTTCAAGCAAAACAGGACAATGGGATAGACATTTTAATAATGCAGAATGGGACAAATCAAAGGTTACAATACTGCAACTCTAATTCTATTAGCACATATGCTGCCCTTGAATAGACACTTTAGGTAATACCTCTCTAATTACAAGCACTGATTCATATTACCTAAAGATCCCCGAAGAGGGCGGAGCCTATGTGAGATAGAACAGTAATATAGTGAGAAGAATCCATCGTCCACATGTTGTGATGTATTTAATGACCTCACAGACAACCACTGACGACAACATTGCCACTGTTAAAAGGTACATTTTGCAACCTCCTCCTTTTTTGTCGCTGTTTGACTCTGCCCTCTAGTGCTATCTAGTGGATATGTCGCTGTCAGCATCGCAGACTATATGAAATAATGGAGGAAGCACCCGAGATGTCACCCATTGATTTGTGTTCTGTAAATTTTGAGACTCTAGTTTGGCATTTGCGTAGTTGCCAACTTAGTTAGTTGCTAACAGCTACTTTTTGAATCTTACACAATGGGCTGCATGCATAACATTTTATCAAAATTGTTGTCCTGGCCAGATGTCGTATTTATATAGACACCATTAGCATCTCCTGTGGGGGTATAAAGGCAAGAAAACTCTGCCCCCCCCACCATCCAGCAATCATACCTTTTATACAGAATGGTTAAGCTGCATAACAGCTCGATATTCATGCCTTAAACAGCTTGAAAATATTCCTTACAGACCGCCTGTCACTTAAATATACATAACTTTGGGTCTTATAAACACAACAGGTGAGTTATAAAAATGAAATTCTACACCTGTACAGTTGTAATGGATGTTGAGATTAGTTATAGCTACCAAACCATTCTTTGTACCATGTTGTACACAGATTTATTTCTGCTGTAAAGTCAGGCAGCTGGAATAACCAATGAGTGTGTTTAAATGCTCAACAGAAGTTCAGAAATTGGCAATGGGCTTGAGCAAACAGAAAAATGGTGTGATCTATGTCTGTGATCTATCATATTTCAAAGACAAGAAAAGATGTGACAGCGTACTTTTGACAGGATGATCTGCTGTCAAAGCAAGTACAACCTCAAAAAGTAATTTTAGGATTGTAAATCAGAAACAGAAAAGCAATGAGCAGCTCCCTTGACTTACCCACCCACACTGACTATGATTCTGTTGGCAATGCACATAACCCCTGCCCACACCACATACTGAACCAGCACTCTGACCTGAGAGGAGGACCTTATGTTTAAGTAAAGATCTTATAAAGTTTTTTTTGTTTTGTTTTTTTTAATTTTTTTTTTTACTACAGAAATTATCTTTATCGTTATTTTACAGTGCAAAGCATCAGTCTCAGGTACACAGTGATTAAGTCAAATATTCAAATATCAGCTTGGAAAGGCACAAAATGGTCAACATATGCTCATGTGCTTTAGTGTGAAAGAGTCCAAACTTTATTTCCTCTGTTGAGGGAATCATGGGAATGGGTGTATGTCAAAAAGGTCAATTGCATCGACAAGAAGGCCAAGGATATCATGACAGCACATGGGATGAAGAGGAGGGGCAGCGAATAAAAGGGAGGCAAGTCATGGAAGCTGATGAGAGGGCAAGGGTGAAAAATGAGGGATGACACAGGAGGGGATGAAGGAGGGAGTGAAGGACAAAAGGAGCAAAGGTGGGTAATAAAAGAAGAAAAGACTGCAAAGAAAGTAAAGAGAGTGGAAGTGAGTGATGAGAAGAGAGTGACAGAAGTTAGGAGAAGAGAGGAGGTGTGGATGTGAAGAATGGGATAAGGACACGATGAAGGATGGAGAGGAGAGGTGGAAAACAGGAGAGAAAACACCAGGGGCAAGGGAAGTGTGAGAGTACAAACAGAGGTGTTGGATTGAGAGGACAAGAGTGACAAAAGTAGCAGATAATGAGAGACAGATGGAGGGAGTGAGGTAAAGAGGAAGAATGGAGCGGAAGAAAAAGGAAGGAAAAGAGGGATGCAAATTACAGGGGTGATGAGAGACAGATGGACCCGTGTGATGGATGGAGAGGTTGGAGGATGAAGTGATATAGTGTTGAGATGATAGTAACACGCCTCAGTCTTGGCTGTTTCCTGTAAGAAAGGATCCCCCAGATTGTGTTTGTGAGGGTCTGTGAGGGGGGAGGGAGTTGAACTTTGATCTCATTAACATGGTTGGACTGACCTGGCAGCCGGGACATGCCAAAATGCGTGCACACGGAGCAGCAACAGCATGGACATTTTGTACTCCTGCTGTGATAAAACATGAGACTGGAGCAGGTGAAATCAGTTGTATAGGACACATACACATGCACATACATGTTCACATTCTATGTATCATTTTGCAATGTATCTATGTATCATATGGATTTTATACATTGTAATTTTTAAAACGATATTATATTCTGCACACACCACATCTATTGCACATCTAGCCCAACTTTCAGACCAAATGCTGTTCCTGTACATTTCTGCAAACCATGGTTATGTTACATTTGCAAATTATACCAAGCAGCACATTCTCATCCCAACTCATCACATGTAGCCACTTTGTCAGTGGACTTCCATGTCTACGTATTACGAGTGAGGTATCATTCAGCATCTGATAATTAAAGATAATTATGTGGCACAGATAACACTACATTATGTTTATGTAAAGATCATGTTTTGGCTCAAAATATAAAAATTTTAGGGCAACACCTCACTAAAAAAGCAGTGATGTCTTGATGAAAAACAAACAAACAAAAGAAATAGCTTTTTGTGCCACTATCTCGGCTCCAACTGTAGTGGTGTGTCAGTTAAAAAAATAAATAAATAAGTAAAGCTTTTCTCTTATAAACACCCACATTTGCGTGCTAATAAGCCGCTCAAAAACAGGGACTGGCTGCAGCTTGGTCACACCATCCATCATCTCCATCATCTCATCCAGCTCTCAATGAAAATATCTGCTCATATACTTGCTTTCTTTTGAAACATTGGTATGATGTGTAAGAAACATGCAAATAAAGCATATTGATGCTTTGCAGAAGCACTCAATGCCAACTTTTTTGTCTGGCAACTGGGCTGATGCACATGTCCATCCTGAGAGAGGGATCATCCTTAGTTTCCCTCCTTGAGGTTTCTTCCATTTCTTTTTATTTATTTATTTTTATTTTTTTGAAGGAGAAGAATGTTTTCCTTATTTGCTGCGAGGGTCTTAGAACAGACACTGTTGTATGTTGTACAGAGTGTAAAGACCCCTGAGGCAAATTGAGATTTGTGATATTTAGCTATATAAATAAAATTGACTTGACTTTACTACGCTAATAAGCACATAAACAAAGAAAACACACAGACAGGCAAGAAAACATCACCAGCAGATGAGAGCCAGTTGTCTCATAGTAATTGAGGCCATATTTTGGCCCTGTAAAGTCAAGGATGAATAACATGTTCTAGACAGATGTGGTTTATTTAGGGTGCTTTTTATTGTTAAAACCATTCAGTTTTAACACGGCAAAGGAGATTCTGTTGAGGCAAAACCAGTTATGTGATGGTATGTGTACGAATGCTTTGAAAAATGGAAGTCAGGAGAGATAAATAAAGCAAGAGGTGATAGGTAGAAAAATAGAAAAATAGATGCAGGAAAACAAATTACAGTGTCAAACAGACGTGGTTTTAATAAACCCATTGGCTGGGGGATTGACTGGGAGGGGGGGGGGGGGGGGTGAAGGGATTTAAGAAAGTAACATCACACTGTGTAATTTTCTGTTCTGTTTATGTATACAGAAAGTCCAAGAGAGAGCCTCTATCTTGTTTGTCTTTTTAAGTGCCAAATACAAGATACACCTCTTTTTTGTTCTCATGCATTGAAGGAGTCCTGGAAGCCATCTGTTGGGCCTCAATAAAAGAGAAAGCATGTGATTACTTGGGTTATCAAACTTTGTTTAACACTCTCGAGATGCAACAGCAAGAGAGCCTTGGAGGTGTCTGGCCAAAGTGACAGAAAGAGACCGACAACAATAATGAAAAAAAAAAAGCCATAAAACAGGAAACAACAAAAACAGCAGGGCGGAGAGAATGAAACACTTTGTGGTAAAGTGAGAGGGTGGGACACAGGAAGAAGGGAGGGATGGACACAGAGATTAGGAGAAAGCACAGCAGCATATTAGATGATGAAAGGGAAGTTAAATGGGAGCTAAAGTAACAGCCAGACATTACCATCACATTAATGTTTCAAAAGCATGCATTTTCATGTGCAGTGCTTGATGCTACTTATATCATGGCATGCATGTAACCAGCATACAATAAGAGACTTTTGAACAGGCACTGGAGCATTTTGATTGACAATCAAAATGCTCCAGTGCCTAGCAATCTAGAGTATACTAGAACTAAACTCATACGGCATTATAGGCTGCAAGGACTTGGGCCTTAGGCTGCGACATTTACTTGATGTAGAAATACAGCCCTGTCTTCTGCAGCACTAACAAGAGTGTGCACAGTGTTTCACTTGCTTCATTTTTAACACCCATGGACAATGACATAAAAATAAAAGAGTGCAGGTAGTTGCATGCAAATGCAGACACCAAGAGAGTAGAGGTTAAGAATATTTTACATGTAGATTTAATGCAGGTAAACAATAACAAAGTAATATGAAGGCAAACAGGGAATGAGCCACACATAAACAGGCAAGGGAGGCTTCAAGAACACAAGGGCAACTTAGAGGAAACAGTGACAAAGAAAACAAGCTCTATATGTCCACAAACACTAATTAGGTTATAAGGGGCAGCTGGGGAGGCAGGAAACAGGTCTCAAGGGCTGATGAGGGGATGAGCCACAGGTGTGCAGGGCAGGGAAACACACACAGGGTCAGAAAAACAGACAGGTTGATATAGACACAAAGGGCACAATTTCTACTCTGGATGATTTACAATTGGCAGATCAATACATTTGCCAAGGTCACTGAGAAGTGCAGCATCACTGCGGAGGACATCAGGCAGCAGTGACAGGAACTATACCTAGCACTGGGAGGGGGGGATAAGTGTTTTGCTCAAGGACACTTCAGCAGGATGGATATTTGCCAATAAGGGCTTGAACCTTCGTTTTTCTGTTGAAGGATGAACTACTTACTATGCCACTCTGATACTGCACACATTAGAACCTGCCAAACTTTCCAGGACTCTTGATGGCTGGCTCATTACATAGCCGATCCTCAGGTTGTCCTTGTATCCTGGGACTGTCTGTCACCAGGATCATGACAGGAATGTTCTGCCAATGCTGTTGTTTCCACTGACCATATCCCCATTCCCATAGGACTTAACACTGAACCTCTTGTGATTTAGAAATTACGTATACATTGGACATTAAGACAAAGATCATTCAGCACAATGAAGACTTTTATTTTTGTTTTTGTTTTCTCATAAGACCAAATTGAAATTGAATACACAGCTCTTAATGAAGCATTTTTACATTCTAGTGTCTCTACTTTTATGAAAGTAGGGGATCAGAGCCCTTATTCACCCACTTGTGTTTGCAAAGACTGGAATACCCTGTGGGCAGGTGACTACAGAGTCTCCTGTAACCTCTCACAATACACTTGATTCCCTATAGATGCCCCATTGTGTCCTTGGACTTATCTGGCTTGATTTTTGTCTCACATACATAAAAAAATGACAGGTGCAAAGTTTCTACTATGAAGTGGTGGAAATACAGTCACTGCAAGGGCCAATCACCCAGCACCAGCTGTGTGGACTCGGGCATGCCATTAGCATGCCTTGGGATTGACTGCTGTTTTGGATCCCTTCTCGTGATTTACATAATGTCAGCGGTCATCATGATTGCAGAGAAAACATTTCAAAGGCCAACTAAAGGAAAGAAAATGCAGAATCACATCTGAGGACTTTGAAGACACAACTGTTGACTCTAACAGCCACTGGCAGCACTGCCTGAAAAGAGCTTAGAGGCCTCGGAAGGAGAAGGCAGCCAAAGACATTGGATATGACACAGGAGAAACATAACCTGGGGCTGCAAGATGGCAAAGTGGGGGAGTCTGTCCTACAGACAAACAGCCCGAGATCCTGCTAAAGTGCAAGGCAATGACTTACTTACAACCATGTCTAAATATGTTTGTACATACAAGCAAAATTTCAGTGCACAGGAGACCTGAATCACATTTCCTTATGTATGTTTTGGGTGATGATGTTTGCTTTTTGCTGTACACATACAGTATGGCACAGAGTATGCAAATTTATGTTTGAGTATGCATATGTGTGTATGGTTGAGAGAGTAAGGAAGTATTTTGTTGATTTGTTTGAGTCTGTTTGTGTCTGATATTTGTGTGGGTTGACATGTTCAAATTAAAAATTTAAATTAAGGAATTAAAACGGTGACTAGTCAAGTGAGAGGTGATTAAATTCATAATAGCCATGGGGGTGACAGAAGATGAGAGAGGGAATGAAATCAGAACACATTGGACTTACACCATCACATATCATATGGCTTGTTTAATCATTGTATGTTGTCATCTTATATTATATTATCATGAAGACCATTAAAACTGTCTTTTCAAACAAACAAACAAACAAACAAAATAAAAAGGTCATGGTGGTGTTCCACTTGCAGACTGTGTAGTGCATTTACTTTGGAGTGGTATATATATATATATATATATATATATACTGTCACTGTCCACTGTCACAGTTCAATCACTCTGTCCGTCACCTAATTGCTTTGGCAAGAATGGCTACCAGCAATTCATGTAAAGCATACTTGAAAATTAAATTTTAAATTAAGTTGTTGAAAGAAGCATTTATTGCTCTGTTTTGGTAATAACGTGTTATTATTTGTGCTAAATAGAACTAAGTGAAATTCAGACAAATGGGGAAGACAGGCAAAAAGATGAAGCTCTCATTGGAGAAATAGAGAGAGAAATAGAGAGGCAATGCTGAGACAGAAAAGATGAGACATAGAAGTAACAGAGATGTAAAAAACAAGGCAAAATTTTAAGATAAAGGTCAATAAATATAAAAACCAATAGAGTTCAAAGTGAAAGATGTGCAAAAACACAAGAACAGCAGAAAGAGAGGCAGGTGCAATATGCAGGGCAATAACCATTAAAAAAAAAGCAGAGGCTCTGGGGCTTGTCTAATTACACCACAATACATGTCAAGTCCCTACTCACAGCCACACACACACACACACACACATACAAAGTGTCCCCCCTGATTGCCCTCAAGTCAAGTTGTAAACAAAGCTATCATCATGCTGGCAGTACTGAGATTGGATCAGGAGAGAGTGAGAGTAAGAGAAAGGGTAACAGGGTGGATCGATACGTATGAGAAAGAGAAACAGAGGATAAAGGGAGAGATAAGAGGAGAGAGGGAGAGACGATGATGAGACAGAGAAGTACATGTTGAGGGGAAAATAAATGAAGGAGACATAAAAAGAAACAAATGATCTTTCACTCGCTGTAGCTGCTGGCTCACCTACTTCCATGTTAAGAACTGTGACCAGACAACTCATGCTCTGAATTTTCAGCCAAAAAAATATCTTTTCTTAACCAACAAAGTGTTCTTAGTGCCTAAACCTAACTATGTTATGAACTGCATATTAGCCACACAAAGTTTCTTATATTTCCATTTGGTAATGATGCCTTCAAGATTTTTACGAAGGGCTTGAGTACAGTATTTGTATATGTGTGCAAGACCTTGGGTCTGATGTTTCTGTAATGTGATTGAAGTGTGTAGATAGAGTTGTGTTAATAGATTAGCTTGTTTGTGCTGATGCAAGTATGGCTTCAGGTGTGTGTGTGTGTGTGTTAGATCCCTTTGTGTGTTCTTGTGTGTGTGCCTTACTGCAGGATCAGTCTTTGATATGCTGTGTCAATTTTTTACCTGGCTGCACCTCTTTGACCAAACATAAACTAGCTGACAAGTGCACATTAACACACACTCAAACACACACTTTCAGGTCCCCGGGGCTCTCATGTCTGTAAAAGCAGGTCTGGGTTCAGGGTCACAGATTCTCCTTCCCATCTTTTCTGTGTGTGTATATGTGTGTGTGTGTGTGTGTGTGTGTGTGTGTGTGTGTTTGCAACAAAGGCAGGAAGATATGAAACATGCAAGATTAAATTGTGCTCAATAAATGTCCAAAGCGTCTCTGACATTGAGAGCAATAATGTGAATTCATGTAGTGTACATTTATTGAATATCCTTGTGTGTGTGTGTGTGTGTGTGTGTGTGTGTGTGTGTGTATGGGCGTGTGTGTGTATGCGTATGTGTGTGTAAGAGAGCAAGGCCCAGTGAAGCAGATGGGTACAGCAGCTGTACTGCCAATGCTATTTCATGACTGGATACCCAACAATAAATCCATACTAAATGCAAAAATGAACACCTGTAAAATGTCTAACTGTTCCACTGAGGCCTCACACACTTCCTGGTATTACTTTACACTGGTAAACAGTGTTGAGATATCCTATTATCCATCAGCCCCACATCGATTCCGCATGACTGCTGCAGCAACCACTCCAAGCTGTTGTATTCTGAATCTATTCATCTAAGAACTGAGGAGGACTTCCTAAAAGATAAACTTGTGTTCCCCTGTTGGCTGGTTGCTAGACTGTTCTTTTCAAGGGCAAAATTTCTACTGGGCATTGGGGTAGGATGCTTCCCTTACTTTTCAAAATCCTATTTTTGGCCCCCCTGACTTTTAAACTTTCATCTTAATATCCTCACTAAAATGTCTCTGATATACAGTATGTCTTATGAGCTTAGATAATCATCGTATCTGAGTCTCCCTCAGTTATTACTGTGCACTCAAAGCAATAATTATTCTGAGTTTTATATACAGTACTACCAACTATATAGTGGTCCAAGGAACATGACAAAGAGCTCAAGGCATCAGCCCGGCCACAAAATTCCCCAGATCCCAATCTGGTCAAGCATCCATGGGACATACCAATACCTACAATACATACAATGCCTCGAGAGGTCAGAAGCAAGGCCGCATTGTAGTGGGGCCTCTGACCTGTTAAGACATGGACACAAAACCTTTAGGGTTGTCGTGTTTTGTCTGGCACCAGGGTGTTCATGGACTTTCAAGGAAGTACAAGCATATCCCGCCAATACTTGATCGAATTAGGATCTAGGGAATTTGGATGCCTGGTTGACACATTATGCTCTTTGTAAAGTTCCTTGGGCCAGTCCTCAGTTTTTGCTGAGTGTTATGGGTCATTGTCCTGCTGGAGGAGCGGTCACTGCCAGTGCCGTTGCCATGAAGGGATGCACTCAATCTACAATAGTGCAAGTGGCATCCACATGAATGCCTGGACCCAAGGTTTCCCAGCAGAACATTGCATTGTGACAAGATGATCAATGTTATGCACTTTACCTTCATCCCAGGCGCCGGGATTTGCAATTTCTACCTGAGCCACATCAGACAGATTTTTGTCTGCAATTGTGGTTTTTCAACAATGAAGACAACGCCCACAATGTTTTGCTACTTCATTTTTTTGAAATTGAAAATTTTTAATTTTCAAATTCAAAATTCAGAAAATAAAATTCCAAATTAAAGGAGTTAAAGGATAGCTGAGCATAATCATGAGGCTGGTGAGATTCTATATTTTGCTTGATGACACTTCATTGGATATTCACTTACACACTATCAGACTATTCTGCCCAGATACCTGTGTGTAATCAGTAGTGAGAAATAACAATTTGGGAGGTGGAGAGTAAACAGAGTTTCATTTTGTTTAGTTAGACTAGGAAACGGATGCTGCACTCTTCACTGTGGTGCAATTCAAATTGTTTTTGTTGTTATGTTACCTTCACAGTGATCGTATCCAACATTTGTATGCAATGAGGCTGTTCTGTCTCAGGGTGCCTGCCAAGTAAATTAACTGCTATTGTTAATCTTTGTTGTCACAGACGGCCTGTTAATTATAAAAATGTGAATCTGAATGCAAAAATTATGCTAATAGAATCTTCTCTTTGTTTTGGATTTTGGACATTTTTGTCAACATGATGACCAATTCACATCTGTTAATACACACACACACACACACACACACACACACACACATACAAATTCATTTATGAATAACACATGGCTTCTTCATATTTATTCTGACAACCATGTCATCTTATCCTATTAGCCACACTGGTAAAATTGTTGACATATATAGTTATTATCACCTACTGAGAATTAGAAACTCAGCCATCTGCTTTATTATTGAGCTGAAAAAACTAACAAACGAACAAAAAAAAACAACATCACACAAATGTTATTTGCAAGTAAAGTAGCAAAGAAGGCAGCAACAGCCTGCAGTAGCTATTAATATTGAATGTCTGCATTCATTTCCACAGGTGAATACACATACAAATATTTACAGTGAATTCATTTCAGGTAATCTGAATAAACAATGCAGCAGTTTACCCCTAAACAATCAAAAGGAAACATGCATCAATTTCATATTCTCACAGCAGACTTGAGTGTGAATGCTGACCTTTACATATTTGCCAACGCTGAGTTCCATCCCACTTAGTTATGTTTACTAATTACCCATACAACGTTCAACATAGAATATTATATAATACTGAGCTGTTTTCTTTCATCATTTCACAAACTGAGTATCGGAAGCAATAAAAGCAACAGATTAAAGAAATGCATGCCCTCGCTCATTGTCAATGCAAGTCTATCTACGTCAACAAAACCTATTTCTAGAGATTGTTTACAGTACAATTGAAAAGTGTTGATAATTTATTCTTCAAGAAAGTTGACTTCTTTTTTTTTTTTGTTAAACTGTGGGTAGCATGTGGTATTCAGTAATGGCACTCTGGGTAATTTGTTTTGCTGATCCAAGACCTTCATCACCATGTTGACCCTGGACAATTTGCTGTTTGAATAAGCTATAAAAGAAGGAGGGAAAAATGTGATAATTGTAAGTCTTTGCAAACGAACAATTATGTTTCTTAACTCTTTAATGTTATTGAACAATATTATGTTTATGTTGATCCAGGACCATCATGTTAACTCTGTAGAATGTGTTTAATTTGTTCAATTGGGAAAACCTAGCTAAGCTACAAAGCACAAAGGAATTTTGAAAGAAGCACAGTAGCAGCAAACTGATGATGTCAGAGGGCTTGTGATTGGTTGATTGCAGTGTTGGTCCAGGATCGCAATATGGGATCTTGATCCAGGAACATGTCCTACTTGACAAAATCACACCATGTGTCATCACAACATCACCATTTCATTCACTACTATGCAACAGGATAGAAGAATCATTTAATCTACATTATGGCAACGGTGATTGTAGTCTGAATTTTGTTCCCATGACCTTTAAGAAAACCCATGTGCTGCCAAACAGCACCAACCACTGAATAAGCTGAGTTTGACTTTAATCTCCAAATACAAGTCAATCCAACCTTGAACTTTGCTTAACTTGCACCGCTGGTAAGTCACGTAAGCCTGTGGGGACAGCAGACAGACTTGACCCAGCTGCAACCCTCCTCTTCCTCCTCTCACTCTTCATCCATCCTTCCCTTCCTGTTTTTCTTTATCACTTTGTCTCCTCGACATTTGGTATTAGACTCAGCCTTCCCCCTTCCTAAGCACACTTTACAGTCACCTCCTTCTCCTCTTCCACTTTCTATTTTCCATTCTTTAGTGTTCATGGTATTTCCACTTTTTCTTGTACCAAAACAAAAAAAAGGTCAGGGAAAGGATGGTGACAGTAATGATATGCAGCAAAGGTTGTGAACGTGGATTGGACATGGACAGGAGCACAAACACACAGGCTGAATTCAAATGTCCGGAGTTGCCCATGCCCAGTTCACAAATTCACAATTTAGGAAGCCTAGAAGGAACCTGAAGCAGATTTTCTGTGGGGTTTCATACTCTGCTGAGCATGCACCTGCACCTTGCACCTGAGCCCAACCATCACCAGACTTTACTCGACTAGCCATAATATCATGAAAGCCACTACATTCAGAGCAGTATTTATGTGATGTCTTAAGGGAAAATCATTATAAGTATATGTATGTATTAGGAGTGTTTAGCAGTAGATGTAAAGCAACTGTTTTATTGTATTCAACCATGTATGAAAACACAAGGCCATCTTAGATAATGCATCTAAGGTTATTTTTGTTATTTTCCTTCAATTTCTCTCCTGTGTACTTGCATCTGTATGCTTATAAAGCAAATGTGTGATGACAATTTGTTTTATTTTTGCACATGTTGAAACATTTTTCAGCTTCGTGCTGATGTATCGCTGCCTTGGACTTGTGTTGTAGGCATGGAGAGGCACGCTGTGAGCAGTAGACCAAATTTCAACATTTCAGCGATGTTGTAATGCTCATTAACCCTGGATATCTGGCTAATATACCAGCTAAGGCAAGGGGTTTTTATTTAGTTAATTTCATCAATGTGCCTAACATAAGTCTTCATAGCAGTTGGACAAGAAACCTACTTCATGCTCACTTGCATCTTTCTATAAACTGTACACACATACTGATTATAGAATTCACTTTGTTTCTTGCCTAATCAGTCTGTCTTTGTTATCACTCTGGCCACTTTATGATTTTCCTCACCTCCCTTCTGTGTTCCTGCAGTACCCATCTACACACCTGCCCTGCATCAGCCTTGTTAGACCCTCCCTGCTCCAGAATTTTTCCCAATCAGCTCCATGCAACTTTGTTCTGCCTATCTACCTCATTCCCCTAACCTGAGCTTCTCTGCCTTTTATCTCCACCTGCACTTCATCCCCTCATTAGATTAGATGTATGCAACTCCTGGTTTTCAAATTAGTCATTGATGGATTCTTGTTTTCTTCTGCCTTAAACAAGTCTTGAAAGCAGTAAGAAAAGAAACACACATCTTTTTAGAACTATTATGTACACATATTGATTATGGAATTCACTTTATGTCTTTTCTGGAAATTTCTTTTTACAGTATAGGAATAATTTAAAAACTTTAGGTTAAGACTATTACTGCAACAGTCTGCTCTGTGTCCTGATGCTTTGAGACTTTTTGGGAAGGCTGGACTGATTTTTATGTGTAATTCACAATAGAAACTTTTAAGTTGCCCTAATTAGTCTGTCTTTGCTTTCCCTCTGGTCAGTTTATTATTGTGTTTTCTGCCCCCCCCTTCCTGTGTTACTGCACTGCCCATCTACACACCTGCCCTGCATTAGCCTCATTAGTCCCTCACCGCTCCAGAGTTTTTCCCAGACAATCAGCTCCTTGCACATTCTCCTGCCTAATCACCTCATTCCCTTTACCTGAGCTTCTCTCCCTTTGTTCTCCACCTGCACTTCATTCATCCCCTATCCATCCCATATTAAAATCTAGTTAAACCACTTGGAAAGTATACTGAAAATATATTCTCTATTTCTAATTAAAAAAAAACTAAACAGATTTGTTACCATGCCATTGTTGCAACAGCCCCATTAGTTCGAAAAATGTCCCACTGGACCAAAAGCCAACTCCTCTCACAGTCTGTTATCCCCAGAACAAATGCACATTGGTCTGAAGTCCCTCTCTCTAAAAACACACACTCCATGCAGTTAGTTTCAGTTTTCCAGAGGCGTTTGTGCCACCGAAGCCAGTTGTTTTTTTTTTTCTTTAACCATCACTTTGTGGCATTTCCAAGCAGCATTTGAGCCCCCTTGACATATGCCAATCCTATAGTTAATTCTTATTTAGATGTCATATACAATTGCATTATTAAAGCAGCTGATCATGGTCCAGTGTTGGTCACAACTTGTTCTTGTTCTCTGCTTATGGCCTTTAATGTGATGTTGTATGCAGCGTCTTTTGTGATGATGATGATGATGATGTGATGATGTACTGAATTTTGGCAAGTAGGAAGATTAGCTTATTAGTATCAGCTAATGGGGATCCTTTTAAATAAATAAATAAATAAATGTTACATAGTGCTCACTTAGACATCAGTCTTTGTATTGGGAGATTGAGAAGGGAGAATAAAAGCGAGTGTAAACAGTGCAATGTCTTAACAGAAGGAAATGAGAGGGAAAGGTAAGGAGTTCTGGCACAGTGTGCCCAAAGGAAGCACAGGTCACTGGGTGTGAGCGAGCAAGAAGAGCGAGGGAAAAGGAAAGTAAGAATGCAAGTGAGAGAGGCTTTGTTTAGTGTTGTCAAGGGAGGGACAGGTCTTTGTAGGGTTTTCTGTAGGACAGGAAGACTATTAATCTGTCTAAGCAGAAGAAGGGAGGAGGGAAAAAATAGCTAAGTGGAGGAAAGAAGGGAGGAAAAAGAATGCAGGTACAAGGGGAAGAAGAGATGGAAGGTCCATCCATCGTGAAGAGAAGAAGGAGGTGGGAGTAACTGATGGAGGTCAGGACAGTAGGGAAGTATGAGTGATGAAGGAAAGGAGGTATGCATTAAGAATCAATGCACAGAGGAAGAGTGGGAGAATGGAAGAAATGTGGGAAGAAGCAGAGCGGAGCTGACCAGAGTCAGGCTTGAACACCATCAATCTGCCCCAAAACTTCACCCTGAGGAGCAACAGATCACACAGGAGGACAAAAGAGAGGGGGAATGAGAGCAGTGAGGAGGGAGGGAGCGCTAAGATGGGAGGATACAAGAGGGATGGGGAAGGGAAGGGAGTGGGAACACATCAAGGGGACAAAAGGGAGAGTTTTAGCCTCATTCCCAGGAAATAAAGCACCATAACCATTTAACATCATACAAACTTGTTGCCACTGTACACATTAAATCAACAGTATGGACTGTGGTGCTGGGGTTAAGGAAACAATCAAAGTAACTTTTAGTCATGCAGGGCCTTTCGATCATGGAGCACAAGATATTTAAAAATGGCAATATCTGAACAAGAGTTAGTAAAATATAATTTAAAAATATACCACTATGCATTTGGTACAAGTGGGCCTCGTGGGTACACACTCCTACCAAACATTGTTTTTTTTTTTGTGCAAAGGACAGTATGGTGTCGCTCCACAGGGCCTTTTATTATCCTCTGTCTGGTTAGGATCCGCGCATTGCCAGATTACACGGTAACAGAAGGGGTTGCGTTTTCAAGAGATTACACTCTGCAACCCGGTTTCAAAATTTTGTGTTTTCAGGCCCCCGAAACGCTATTGTCATGTGGTCAAAAGGCCAAACCACAACAAAAGGTCTAATGCAAGAACTATTGACGTGTAAACAGCCCTGAAATGATCAGCGATAAAAATAAGTTGGCTTTCAATCAGTCCCTCCGTGATTTTCTGATGGTGCAACTGCTACCATCAATTTCAATGAACGCAAATTCATTCAGTCCTTGTGAATTCTGCATGGCTCTGCAATTTTGTCCACACACACACATCATGACAGGGCTAACTGCTAGCATCACACAGAAGACGTTACCCAACGGTTATATTTTTAAGGTTAGCGACAGAGCTCTGTCATTTGGGTGTCAATGTGAAATTAATGGTTCGGTGTGAAGTGCTAACCACTGCAGCATGGTTTTAACCCAAGTGGTAAAACATGATGAGTAGGAGCAAGATCATGCTGTGCTGTGTTGGCTAATGCTAACAAGACAGAGAAAGCAGGAGGAGAGCAGCTCTTGGAGGAGGTCATTCTGCTCTGCGTAGAAGGGCAGTTAACACTGAATAATCATATTAATAAGCTCTGAATCTGTGGCAGCATCACAAATATTTTTGCAGTTTATACTTGCCACCACAATTTTGTTGCACAAAAACGCCTACAAACATTGCAAGTGGTGCAGCAAATTTTTAGAAAAAGTGCAACAACAATCCCCAAAACAGCCCACAAAATCCTGGGGAAATCACAAGTGTTAAGCATTGGATCTTAGTTGTCCTAACATTGACTTCAGTGGTATTAACACTAACTTAATCTAGCCTCAAAGGACTTCAGCAGCAGCACTTGGGGGACAGTAGAGTTAGACTTCATTATCAGCTCTTAATTGGACTGTGACTGAGGTTATCTTTTTGCAGCCATCAACTCCTGAAGGAGTAACAAAAGTCATATGCATTTGGAATAGAGAAGGCCCTAAAACTATGGTAGGGTGAATGCAACGGTTGGTTAGGGAGAAAAAAGTTGTAATGTGAGTGAAGGCTGGAGTCCAGTACTGTGTAGACAGAAGGCAGCCATCCATATCTCCTGTGCTGCCATGATTTATGTGCACACAAACATAACTGCAGACATGTGCACAGACACGTGAATAGACACATACATGTGTGCATGTAGTCGAATGGAGAGACCAGCACATACACCGCAACCCAAAAAAAGAAGTACCTGTGAGCATTGTCATAATTTAACAAAAAAAGTTCTAGATAGTTAAACCGAAAAGCAAGTTCAATCCTAAATTAAATGGCAAGCCACGTTTTTGTTCTCAGAGGGGAATTGGGTCCCTGAGCAAATTCATTTAGGTCCCTACAAAACACGCCTCACTAACAAACACATGGTCATGCTGATATATCCTTTCATGTCTCGGAGTTGCTGCAAGGATTTCTTCAACAACATGGTACTCCAAAATGTTTATTTCCATAAAAACACACACAGAAGAATTGCGTCAGCTCCGAATTCAAAGAAAACTAAAAGAACAAAAAGTTACAACAAGGCTGCAATGTTTATGATTTTAAATTGAAGTGCTTTTTGAAAAGGTGATCAAACTCACTTTTTTAAAGAACAAACACATGATGAATTTTATCACATTGAGGTAAGAGTGATACTACCAGTATGGCATGCTTTCATCAGGCAACAGCATACAAAACAAACAATTGCCCTAACAATACATGAAATGTGCTTATAATACAACCAATATTATTGATTTTGCTGCTACCTCTACTCATTTAATACTAATATATCACTTTGTGAAGTCAAATCCTCCCTTGATACTACTGTACTACCTTTAAATAATTAAGCCTTAAGTGCTTTAACAGACTGCATATGGAGGCAATTTGTATGAGTGAACATGTGTAATTTGAGCACTAAGTACACTTAGTTTAAAAAAATCTAAAATATTAATATGTATTAAAAAATGCAAAATTTACACCCGCTGAAACTTTAATAGATTCAGTGTAAAAGCACACAGCTTGACCTTAGCATTTGCAAGATAATGAACACAGACCCAGCACATTTAAAATGAGCTTTCCTTCAGCAGAGAACTAACTGATGTTTAACATCTCTTATCAGCTGTACATCGTTGAGACTGAATTAAAATGTCCTTGGCACATGGATGATCGTGAAAATCTTTGAGTAAATTTGAAAAAAAAAAAAGATTTACTGATTCTCCACATGAGGCTTCTTTTACACTTCCTGAGTCTCTTAGAAAAACATACAAACTCAGCCGTGTTGCATTTCAATTACTCCGGGTTGTAAAAGAGGGAGAACATCGGTTTTACATCTCAATCGCGCCTGATTTACGATGGCTCCTCTCTCCGAGGGATTCTGCACCTGTGAGTAATATCCTTTAAGTGTGTGTGTCTCTGTGTGCGCACGCATATGGAAGTGTGTGATATCCAGTCACAATGGAGCAAGTCTCAGTCTGCGAAAGGACTTGACAGTGTAAAACAAGAAGATTAGCCATGAATCTCTCTCACTCACTCTGTCTTGCACTTTAGCTTGCACATACACACGTACATTTTTTTTTAAAAACATGAAAAAAAGAGATTGATCGAGTGAGCAACCAGAAGAAATTTCCTGGCTGTGAATCAGGCTGCTGATGGAAAGTGTTGCTTTTGCAGTGCCGATGCACAAGTGGCGCGGACGATGCACTTTGATTGGGCTGCTTTCACTCGCTGCACAGTAACTCTCAAAGCTGGAGGGGGGAAGAAATCAGTGCTGCTTTTCGAGAATGTGTCCTTGGAGTATATGTATAGAAAGGGGCGATAGGAGACAAACCTCAGTGAGGCAAGATTTGGTTTTGTAAAAAAAGGATGATTAAAAGTGTAAATGTGGACAGGCAGTACCTAGGAGTGGTAGAATGTAAAAACAGCTTTAAAGTGAGAATATGTAAGCCTATGAATGTGCTGACTGACACACAGATGAATGGATAGAGCTATGAATGATGGGATTTAGAGATGGATGAATGGAGAGACAGAGAAAATAATAAAGGCAGATTGACAGTAAAATGAGTAACTATTTTTTCTGACTATGCACTGCCAGTGCCAATCATGTTTTAACTAATTTCAATTCCCACTTCACAAGAGGTTTTGAAAAATAAAAGCTGCAACAGACAGATTTTTTTTTTTTTTTTTGTATGATGGTCTTATTGTTTCTTTGTTTCTGGCACCCGGACAAGCATGGCATACACTGTTGGGGAAAAAAAGAAAAGTGAGAGAGAGAGAAAGAAAAAAAAAACAAATATTTTGTTGGACATTTTGCTAAATAAAAAGCCTATTTAGTGTTCCTTGTTTTTCCTTTTCCTCTGCAAAGACATGATCCCTGTCAAAGAAGAAAACTGGCATTTGGTCAGTGAGAAAGACACCTTTTTTATGCTGGACGATTACCCTGAGAATATGCTGAGGCTAAGATCCTGGGATTGGTTATTTTCTTATTTATTTTCTTCTTTTTCTTTCACTTTCCCATGGGTAGTCCATCCTGACCTTTGTAATAATTATGGTTACAGGAGAACAGCCTTGTTGTTATCAGAGAGAAATAGGGGATGCCAAGCTTGCTTTTGTAATTATTGTCTTTTTCATTAATGTTCAAAATGCACCTCCAATCAGTAGGTTATTTAAAGGCTGAAGGGAATCTGGTAACACTGAACCTTAACTCCCTATTTTTAGCATTAATAAAGAGTGTGTTGACATTTACTAAATGGTTTACAACCCACTAGGCACTTAATCTTCAGATAGTGCCAACGCATCTCTTTTTTCTTCTCTTTGAACCAAGAAGATAGAGAAGAACTTACTCTTCATTTCAAACCCCTAGGCCATTCTTGACTGCCATCACCTGAATTGGGTGGTAAATCCAACCACAGACCCTGTGAAGCCACACTAGCCCAGGACCTCCACATCCCACATCTTACCAGGACGGTTGTTTGGGACCAATCACCAGAACAGCTGATGCAATAACTAGTATGCACAACCAAATTATTTCTGCACAAGTGTCATATACAGTCTCAGGGAGACGTATCTGCATGCTCATCATCATCACCAAGGTCTTGACCTGACAGTAGTTCTCACGAATGATGATAATAATAATAATAGTAGTAATAATAATAACATCTCTTTTTTCTTCTCTTTGATCCAAGAAGATAGTGATAATAATGAATTTGAAGAAGAAGAAGAAGAAGAAGAAGAAGAAGAAGAAGAAGAAGAACTTTGTTTATATACAGTAGCACCTTTAAAAACACAGTTTTAAAAGTGCTCTGACAAACAAAGCAATTATATGACGTGATGATATGATAGTGAAATGAACATTAAGTTCATGAACAACAGCTCTGGTTGACATTCCTGCAGTCAGCATGCCAATGGCAAGCTCCCTCAAAATGTGTAGCATCTGTGGCTTTGTTTTGTGTGATCAAACTGCACGTTCTTTCATTGCAACCATCCCGAGGCACACCTGTGTAGTAATGGTGCGATTTAATCAGCATCTTTGATTTGCAACACCTGTCAGGTGGGCGGATTATGTTGGAAAAGGAGAAGCACTCACTCACAGATTTTACTAAATTTGGGACCAAAATTTGAGAGAAATATATCGGCTGAGAGCATGAAAAAAGACTTAAACTAAATCTGTTTTAAAAAAAGAAAAAACAAGCAACACAAAAGTGTTGCCTTTAGATTTTTTTCCAGTAACATTAGCTGCTCTGTGAGGCTGTACTTAGCATAACTGTGCTTTCTACTAAATACTAAAGTCAACACACTCACAAGCTGAAACTGTCATAATGGCAATGCTGATAGTATAATGCTTACCATGTTCACCACCTTAGTCATGGGTGTCAGCATGTTAACATTGTTAAGCAGCACTAAACACAAACTACCAGATAAGTCAGATGAAATGCGAAAGGGTCACATATTTCAGTCTGCACTAAAGTGTGGTCTAATGGAATAACACTGGCAACCATAGAGTTGTGCCACTAGCGTAGCTAGATGCTAATTTAGACAAACTGAAATTTCAGACAGGATATTTATGAGAGTAAATGACAGCAAGTTGATGAGTTGGCGGAGCAATGGCACTGCTACTTGATGCAAATGAGCACACATTTGGTTTGCTAAAAAATATCTTTCAGATATGCTGTTCTGCTCCCTAATTCTGTAGCCAGGAAATTACAGAACATGAGCAATTGTGAGTTTGGCAAGCTGAATTTTTATTTTGGACAATCAGCCCCTTAATATAGCATTCAGTTATTTCTGCTTCATTTAACAATGCACAACAAAGATTTTTTTTTCTTTTTTTTTCTTTTTTTTTTTAATCAACTACAGACATACTGTAGAACAGAATCTCAGTTTCAGCCATTTGTCTGTTGCAGCCTAATGCAGAAAATCAGCAGTCATATTCTATTATTTTCTACAAATATGAGTTCTGCTCCAGCAATTCTTTTATTTATTCATTTATTTATTTATTTATTTCTGCTTTACTGGATTGTCAAGCAGAGATAAAAGTGGAAACAGGATAGAAACCCTGTTTGATTCTGCTTCTTAAAAATGAAACATGTACATGCATCTTGTGAAATAGCCATCTTCATATGGGCTGTGAGAGGAGAAAGTGTCAGCAGGTTGATGATCTGGTGCCACTTGATGCATATGAATATTGAACTGGTTGGTTTGCAAGAGATTTCATTCCCACAGTTTGCCCAGAAGAACTTTTGTTGTCATTTTGTCTTGAGCATTTATCAGTCTGCCAGAGTATCTCTTGGGCTGCTCTCCCTAACACGGCATTGTTTTGGAGAATTATTTTTGACAGTTTGGCTTTAGTATGCACTGGGGAGTTTATAGGAGATGAGATATGGAAAAGGCAGTTGAGGAGAAAGGTGCAAAAGTGATTAGGGATGCCATTGTTAAACTGTAATGTCTCAGCTCAAATTGCAATTTGCAAACATCTGTCCTGCTGAAGTGTCTTTGGGCAAAACAATGAATTCCTATGAGCTGCAGTAATGCTGCTCAACAACAGAGAGGTGTTAGCATTGGAGTGAAATTTTCTGATTTACCTACAACACAACAGACAGGTTTGTTGTTGTTGTTCCTGTTTCTTCTGCAGTGTTAAAAATTGCAGGAATAATTTATAAAATTCTGTTGTATATTCACTAGCCAATTATGTTTCAAAGAGAATGACAGCAGATGGATCGATGAGTAACTTTGAAACTGGAGACAAATGAAAACATTTGTACAGAGTTCCTTTTTTTTCTCTCACATTGTAGTCTGTATGAATAAGGAGGGCTGCAACAAAATTCAGATGATGAACTTTTGACATTATGATAAAAACAAAAAGGCGATTGCTTTTTTTTTTTAGATTATCTCCTAAAGCAACTTCCCTAAAATCTAGGACATAGGCCTTAATACTTGAGGCTAGTCAAACACAGACCTGTTTGGTCATAGACCAGGATTTTTCTTGTCTTTACACAATTGATGCCAACAGAGTAAAAACAAATTATATTCTGGTTTTGTGCTAACAATGCTAACCTTGTAAGATTATGGCATTCCTTATCTGACGTGTTATGTACATATGGTGTTAACATAAAACTAGTTATTCTTACCTTACTAGTGTCAGTGTTTCTCCATCTTGCATTAAAATATCCTTAAAAATTCATCTCTGAATGTGTCCAGTGCTGATACTAAATCCAATTGTTTTGCATGGCTTCCAGCTTGTTGGAGAAGGTTAGTGTTAGTTGTCAGTCCCCTCTAATGCTTTCTTACAAGCCATGTTTTCCAGACAGCAGCGAGCTAACACTTGAGCTGTATCTCCTGGGGCTTTAAAGTGTCTCTGCCACCCAACAATGATTGGGCAAAGCCCTTTGCTATAAGATGCAGTGCACTGGTTTTAAGCAAGCCAAGCACGCACAGAGGACAGAATCTTTATTTTAAATGGTGAGTACGTCAAGAGACATTGTGTAAGCCCCGGGCCTCTTTCACATCGAAAAATAAGGGAGAAATCCTCGGCTACAGTCCTTGCACTCTCATGAGATATTCAGTCATGAGTGAATCATTGGCAAGCTATCTGCTTCATCTAAATTGACCATGTTAAATGCATGACTGATGTGAATAGTTACGGTATGTGAGTGTCATTATAGATGACAGTCATTTGATTCTTGATGGGGGAGACGAAAACTTGGCTAGACCTGCAATGAGCTTGCAGAGCCTGATCACTTCTTTCATTGCTAGTATTGCGCTTTCTCTCTGTACATTTTCTGTATCTTTCTTTTTCTCTATATTATAATCTTTTCTTTGTCTTTCCCAGTCTCCAGCTCGTAATTATCACCTCTCTGCCACATTTAGAAAGCAATGTATGTGGTTATTGCTACCATTACAAATGACTTCTTCTATAAGTTGTGATCTATGCAGAATATTTAACCAAATAAAAGGCCTTTTCTGTCAGATGACATAATAGCACAACAAATCACGAAATAAAGATGAGAATGTAAGTCTATTCAAGAATTTTCAATTTAAATGGCTAGTTTTTTCAAATCAGAAATATAAAATTCAATAAAAAAAAATAAAAAAAATCAACAGTAAAGTGTTTTTACAGAAACAATGTCCATAAACTTAGCATAAGGCACAGTCCAAACTGTCAGGAGTTTACAGTGAAACTGCTGATGACTCAAGACATCATCCCAAAACTGTTGACAGTATGATCCCGAGTAATAAGGACACCCTTTTATTTATTTATTTTTCTTTTTAAAAGTATTTATTATCTGCGCAAATTGACCTTTCCCTTATTGAGAAGGACAGTAATGCTGGTTCATGTAGTGTGCATGAATGTGGTCATTGAATTTGCTCATGTTCATCAATTTGCAACTAAGGAACCTGAACATGAGTGTCATTCACTCTAGCATCAGTTGAAAATGCTTACTTTACAGCACCTACGGTTATATGGCACCCAGGATGATGACATAACACTGGTAGTCAATGCAGCTTCAGGTACTGTTGAAGCCACTTTACATGGATATTTGAAGGACTATTTTGAAGAAATTTGGAAGTTACGGACTTAAAAGGAAAAAAAAACTCCCTTTTTTTTCTTTGCAATTTGGGCTGCCACATCAAGTCTAAATGTCAGCCACATCAGCAGCAAAGGTGAAATGACACATCAAGTTAAAGTATTTTTGTAAATACCAGAAAGTAAATTATGACAACAATATTAAAAAAGGAGGACATGAACGCAAACTAGTTTTATTTAAGAACTGTGAACTTAGCTAGTTCTCATGAATTGTAAACATGCACAATACTGGGTACATGCATTAGAGTATGTATTTAACACTTTAGGATCGCATGATTGAGACTGCAAGTTAGAGTGTTACTTGTGGAAGTGTTGCTTCTACAAATGAGAGAAGTTGCATCATAATTTGTTTGGACACACTTAATGATTTACCACACGTTCTGAACATCCAAAATTGTTGAAAATTGAAGCAAGATGACATGCTGTTGTTAAAATTTGACCACCATAAGTTTTTTTGTGTGAGTGCTTCAAATGTGAACACATCTCGACTGTAGTGCTCAGAGGTGAGATGGCTGTCACCTTAGCAACAAAGGTAATGAAATGTCTTTTGCAACCATGAGAATTAATTCTCTTTTCTGTTCATTTCAGAAGAATGAACTGTAAACCATACCACTGCCAGATATTTGGCTTCTTACCACTACACTGAATGCAAACTTCCACATTGTACTCATACTAATGTAAGAATTTACCCCCACACCTCTTGTGTGACAACTGTCCGCAACCTCTTAGCCTGAATCAAACAGTTAAAAACGTTTGGACTGGGCTACTTAAATATTTTTTCAGCACACATCGTGCTTAATTGGATCCTCTGACCCTGGCATTGTCAGTGTCCTGCTCTACCTGTTGATCAACAGGCGGGATTTATTATGCACCGCTTTGATCTTCCTCAGTCTTCCATCCATTTAACAACTATTTATTATTGTAAGCAATTAAACTCTCAGTAGCACAAGGGTTGTGCTCTGTCATGGTGTGGTCTCTTGCAAGGGAAATGTGTAATTTGAATGCAAATTGTGATATCTGGTATCCGATCCATTTAGCACTCTGCTGGGAGGTAGTGGCCACAAATGAACTATGTCAAGAAATAACCCTTCTTGTAATGGCTTGAAAATCAGCATGCCTTGACCAGAGCTGCAAATTTCCTCATTACTTACCGAGGTGTCAGGCACATCAAAGAGACTCCCCAGATCCTGTGATAATAGTCTGTTTATGATCATGCCAGCAGCCAACAGTACTCCAAAGAGGATATGGAAATGAAACCTAACACAGAGGCGAGGTGAAAGGTATAAAACGTGTTTTTTGTTTGAAATGGCATTTTAATCACTGGTGCAAAGCTGTTGCCACAAGCCTGGACATGGCAGGTCATTTACAATTAGAAAAGCGAACTCAGTTGAGAGTACAGATTTCCTTTTGGCGGCCAAGTTCTGGTTGTGGCATGGCCATCAAAGCTTATTGCGGCCCTATACAATGCATGCAGTGCAGCTGGGTCTGGTGGAATTTTCACTCTCAGCTTCTTGAAGTTAAGATGGTAGTGAAGATAACAAAAACAAAGATTTATTCACCTGGTGTCTTTCCTAACTTTATTGAATCATAACATATCAGGTCCCAGGTGGAAGTCCAGGGTTTGTTGGATGTATCTACTGCCCCTCCTGCTCGTTTTTTTTTTACATCATTACCGGCAATGTTTCTGAATTCATCCAGCAGCATATTATACTGCTGCCATAGGTTCCATACGGTCACATTATCAGCTGATGCTACCCTTCCATGTATCATACTGCAGTGCCAGATACCACCCAATAGCGTATCATACTGCTGCATAAGGTGGCTTTTGGAGATGGTATTTTTTTGCTGAAATCACTGACAAAGGGGCAGTATTTGATGACATTGGAATAGCGAATGGGCTGGCAGTGTGCAATGAGACATGAACACAAAGGAAGGTTGGTGGGGGCGTTGCGAGATGAGGCATTTGGCCTTGGAAGTGATGTGTGCTCTTCAAGTGCCCTTCTAGTTCATCCATCCATTCATTTTGTGATACAGTATAAAGCAGTGGTGGTTAATTATATAATTTATTTGGTTTATTCATAGGGAGCAGCAATCAGCAAAGTGAGCAGAAGGGAACCAGTGAGCAGCAGTGGAAACAACTTTGCTAGATGTGGGATAGTGAAAAGGAGAATCTTTCTTCAACTTCCTAAATATTTTCTTTCACTATCAACAATCTCTATTGGCATCAGATGATGAAAGTGCTGTAGTATGCTGGAAAAAAAAAGGCTTCCAGTATTTCTCATGCTCTGACTCCCACGCTTTTACACAAAAGCAATAATGCAGCGGTCCAGAAAATATATTAAGAAACCAAACTACAATAAATTCCTTAAGCTTTGTTTGGTGCCCAGAGAGGATGTGGGCGGCCACGGTCAGCAAGGAGAAGGGAGTGACTGAGGTAGTTTGTGTGTGCACATTTTTGTGTATACGAATGTGTGTTTGTGTGTGAAGGTGAGAGGAGGAGGAAAAACATTTCCTGTTCTTTACTGTCCAAAGACTGGAGGTAATAAACACACTTACAGGCTCCAGCTCTAGACAGCGAGTGTGTGTGGGGAGCTGGCATCTGGCATCCAGCACTGGGACATAAAAAATGTACAAAAGGGAGGTGTAATCTCCTTCAGAAACACACACACACACACGAGCATATGCACTCACCCATACTTGCTCATGATAGCACTTGGGGTCAGACCACGGGAGAACAAGTGGTGTAGTCAGGTCCCGGCCGAGTGAGCTCTAGCTGGAGACTTGAAAAGGATTATGCCGGTGTTTTGCATGTTTTAGCCCATATAATACAAGTGGTCCATACTTTACATTATGACTGACCATTTTCCAAAACATCCCATGCTGTTTTAGAGTTTGATGAAGTCGTTTTTCCAACCTGCCAGGCAGCCTGTGGTTTCGGGTCATGTTGGTATGATATTGAAATTTTCCTGCAGAGACTTGAAACTTGCTGCAGGTCTGTAATCCATCAAAGTGTACATTCAGCTGTGTTTAGTTGCTGTACTGTTTAGATTTATTCATTCAGTCAATGTTACATTATTGTTGTGTAAAAGTGCAGTTGAAAACACTGTTTTTAGAATATCTTTGGACACCTTCAGCTGTGAGTTTGAATTGCTTTGTTAGCTTGATGCACAAACTCCACAGTTTCTCACCTTTACTTTGCCTTATCAATAAATTATCATGTGCTATCTTAAAAAATGCACTTCCTCAACTGGCATCTGCTGACACTGGGTTTCTCCAGGTTCCTCATTTTTTTGTCAAGTCAAGTCATGTTAAATATAAAGATGAATATCTTCAATATGCTTTTAGTCAGAGCACTTAGGAGCCCCTGCTCTGTACTTTGCGTGGAGACCATGTTTTGACTGGGTAAGTAAGTTAATGAGGTGCTGCTAATCTCCAGGGGTATTTTTAATGTAAGCTGGTTAGTAAGCAAACTGAGTCAGTCACAGATAATAGCTCAAATATGTAAAACCAAGTGTTTCATATTTTGATGATCTGTATTTTATTTAAATGTACTGCTTTTATTGATCACTTGCAAATGTAGATATTGCAATGATTAATAATGAATTGACAATGGGGTTTCTGGAACACACCAGCCTCAAATGCCACCACTTTGTTGGTGATTTCAAGGTCAAACACAGATAAAAAAAAAAAGGATACCACCAGTCGGCATCCAGTTGTAACATCACATGACCGCATCAGTTGGATATGCCACCAGACAACAATGCAACATAACGAGCTGGAAAGTCTGTATAGGGCAGGGTGGAAGGGTGTTGGATGGGTCCAACAAACACCATGTGGGAGGCCACTGTTTACTCCACATACGAATGTTAAGTCAAACCATGATGGGGTAAACTTAATTAAATCTTTTTGTTGCCTAAACCTAACTTTGCTGCATTTGCTGCACAATTAAATAAATGTAAATAGGAAGAGTGTTTTGATGGTGTATTTTGTGTATTTTCAAAAGACACAATGCATGCAACAGGTGCAAATTAACATGAAGTCCCAGAATGTCATCAAAAAAAGGCCCTTAACATATCACTCATAGATGTCCACTGAACAAGCAACAATATGAGAAGAGTTGGGAGTGAGAATGCATTGGACACACAGAGTTAACATTTTACCCAGCAGGTGTACGTGACTTATCAGCTGTTTTTTAAAATCCCTGTCATAGTTGTGGTTCAATTTGTTGTTTGCGTTGGTGATGCTTCAGAAAAATGTGCAATGGTTAGACATGTAATTATGGATGTAACATCCATCATTGTGTCCTTAGCCCTTTTTTATTGGTTGTTGTTAGCCTTTTCTTCTTCTTATTCTTTGTTTTTTTTGTTAAATTTGTTGCCTTTTCTAGTTGGTCAGCCAAAATCAAGGTTAAGTGCCCAAATACACAAAGATTTAATATTTGTTTTCAGACATTAGGGTAACTGGTGGTCTCTAAAAAGACTATATACAAAACAACTAATAAAAGTTTAGGAATCTGATGCAGATACATCTGGCTCATTTATTGTTAACCACAAGAAACACAATGCATAAAACAAAATGTCATGACACAAGACTATCACTGTCATAACATTGTGTGTTAAATTCAACCCCAAAGGTCTGGCTTGTGTCTAATATGGTCTCTTCTTTTCTGTTTTCTGCTCTGATTGTGTAAAATTCAATGCACTCACTCACCAACAGAATATAGAACCAATGGAGTGTGAGTGTGACAATCAAAAGAGAAAAACTGCCTGTACTTTCAAAAATTGTTCATCGGAGCATGAACAATATTTCTACAGAGAGGGCAGAACTATAAAAGATTTCCAACACCATTGCTGCCATCATAAAAATGAGTTTCTTGGACAGAATGACCTTCACTGAAATGATGCTTAAAAGTATCATATATCATTACAAAAATGCATCAGTTTTTAAGACATGTCATGACAGATTGTGTCCTCAACTTTTCATGATAAATTCACACACTTAGTCATTACTGATCCCTTTTGCATCATCTGGACATTCCAAAGTTTCTAGAACTGTATTTCAGTAGGGCTCATGGTGCCCAGTCCAAGCCAACACATTGTACACTATTACATAATGGATACACTGAAACTTTTCATTTCAGTTACACTGTGGTTAACATGTAGTTAGGTTTAGGCAAGAAAAAACACTTGGTTATGGTGATCATGTTTTGGCTTTTAAAAAAAAAACTGTTTTGCTGGCACATTCCCCGCTGTAAATGCAACCATGTCTTGGTAAAAAAAACAACTACTTTTGATGACACTATCCCACTTGGAAATGCAAAGATTTCTTGCATTTTGTGGCACTCCAACCATGGTTGGTGGCTAAAAACCCACTGAAAAAAAGCAGCAATGACTTGGTTAAAAAAAACAGTTCAGCTGTTTGTTAGTCTTATTGCGATCGATGAGCGCATTCGCACTACTTATATTACGTGATTACTCAACATGTTCTCACTCTGAACTCAGAATGTCATACAGCAGAAATGCCTAAAACGTTGACGTGAAAGGTCACTGACTGACTGTCACCAGAGACGGGGTTGGCTAATCTGTGATATTTCCTCCAGAGCTTGTCTGACAGCCATTCTGGCCAGACATAGGGCTCTAATCTAAGTGTATTTTAAGTGCCTTCTCTCATTTGGAGAACTTTCTATTTCTGCAGCCAGTACAGTAAAATCCTTCCCCACTCACATTCCTCCTGTCCTCAATGGAGCGCCTGTTCCTTGAACTGATTTTAAGTTAATAAAGCTGCCTGTGTAAAAGATGCTGGTATGATGGTAGTAAAATGGAGGACTGACAGAGGAAACCCTGTTTTATGTGGTGCTGTTGTTTTTTCTTCATCAGCATTCAGGCTGAATTGATTTTGTTATAGGGAAATAATGGGACTCTGCATGAAAATGGGAATGGGAAATCTGTGACTTTTGAAGAACAAAAGTCAATGTGTTTCAAAAGAATAAAAGCTGAATGGATTGATCTGATTAGTCAGAGATGAATAGAGTGCTACATCCCAAAACTACTAAAATTACATTGTTCAATGAAACTTCCATCTCAGCCCAAGTTTTCTCTGGCAACATTAAATAAAATTGAATTATGTGTTTGCAGTGGCAACTGCGATGTCAGTTTGGCAGTAATGCTCATTATCCTCGTTATTCTGTAATATATTCTCTCTTAAGTCAGCAGCGCAGTGTCAAGAAAGAGTTTGTCGTGAATCTACCATAAACTATGGACCAGTAATTAAATGTCAATGTGCCATTAAAAATCACTTTTTTTATACTAAATATATTAATCAGTAAGGTTTAAAGATATATGCAGGCTGGATGTCTTTGGACTGAGCTAAGCCTACCAGCTGTTGACGGTAGCAAAAAGGTTCTGTCTGAAATTTGGTAGAAAGTTGATTGTTGAGTCTTATTCCAAGCGTCCCAAAGGATCAGTATTAGATGACCAGGGAATGAGACTCATTGACACAATAGTCGGTCCCTCGACTGGCTCCCCCTGGTGAAAAATAGTCAGAGTCCAACATTTATGTCTTTAAGAGGCTGTAGCATGCTCATTTAAGCTAGCATGAAGGTCATGGTACCTTGTAAAACTAAACAACATAAGGCATCCATTAGTATCAACCTATGCCAGCTGGCACAGCTTGTGAGGAAGAGTGTTAAATAACACACCAAATTCAGGCAACATTTTGGCAAGGAAACAATAGCTTTCTTAAGGGGTCCCTTGAACTCTCACCTCAAGATATCTAAATGAAAATGGGTCGTATGGGTACCCATTAGTCTCTCCTGAACTTAAGTAGGCTTATTTCCAGTCAATGTTTTGTTCCCCACAATCATAAATTCGTTAAGTTTAAGCTTAATATTTGTCTGTTCAAGGAAAAGGACCACCAGCCCATTTGAAGAACAATGACTTGCCTAACATATATACATCCATAACACATCACCATAGGTTTGTTGTAGAACTCAAAATGTTAACTGTACCAGTAACAGTCTATGCGCAACAGATAATTAGTACTGTTAACTGTAAAATAAAAAGCCAAAGTTTATCGGTATGTGACTCCTAAATTATCCTGTTGACATAGTTTTCAACTAGCCTATATACTACAACAGCATAATAGAATTCCTAAAGTGGCTTGGTTCTGGTGTACCATTTCAAGATTGCCATTTGTGTGATCGATGTCATTTACCATAGGAGCTGTACATTCTGGAGCTAAATCGACTAGCATGGTAAAATCATCGAATCAAAGAAGTCAAGGAAGATATTCATGAGTCAAGACAATGGACTTTTTGAAGACTCTTCTTCCTGTGGTAACTGATTTGGTTGTCACATGTTTGTGTTGTGACAACTCCCATCAGTAAACTGCACCACAAAAAGATTCACAGTTCTCCATAAATTGAATCAAAGGTTATCTTCTGGGCATATGAGAAAGCATTAAAAATATAAATGCAACTTTGCAGACAACTTAATCTAAAACCACAGAGTGTTGCTTTGGTATTTTCCACTTCAGCAATCCTCCAAAAATGATGATTAATATAAGAAAGCACTTTGCTTCTGGATATAACCTCAACTTTTTTAATCACACAGGTCTCAAAACGATGGAAGTGCTCTGTTTTGCCATCCCAGCTGAGATCCCAGATACATTTTTCTATGTCAAGTAAATTGCTAAAAAAGATCGCCCAGGGTGTCATTGCTCTCTCTGTCTTTGGCTCTACAGCTGTCTGGCACTGTCTTATTGTGTTGCAGCTTCCACTATTCAGGCCTGTCATATTCACTCTGTTTGTTTCTCTCACTCTCTCCCCTCTGCTGGGATGTTTCTTAAGATCTGTCACTGTTTCCTAATTCATTTGACATCCAATCTCTTACTTTTTTTTATCCTGCTAGGTATGACACATATTTGTAAGAAAATGTCTGTTTCTGTTTTATTCCACATTTATATGGCCTTATATAAGAATTCATTCACTTACTCTGTTATCACCATGTTACAGATAATGTATTTTAACTTTAATTTGTTGCCACTTCTATTTATTCATCTATGGCACTTTATTTGCAAAATCTGCAATTAGCATTTTGAGAGTAACACATTTACATTAAGCTAGTGACGAAAAGCTGAAACAAAGCTGCTTTCTTTTAATGTTTTTAATCGGCTTGCATACTGCTTATTACCTCCTCTTCCTCCTCCACTGGAAAATCCTTGAACGCATTGAACAGCACAGGCCAAAACAATTTGGCAGGATGCTGAAGGCTCTACATGCAGCGCCGAGTGCAGGCAGTAGAATCATCTTTTGTTGCTGTCTATTCACTTTTAATATTCAATGTAGCTCCTTGTCTTTAAACTTTTGTTGTGCGTTCCCTGTGATGGAGAGAGAAAATAATATAATACAAGTACTGGGAGAGGGATCAGCCGCAGTTTCGGATAAAGTACACATACAAA
This sequence comes from Plectropomus leopardus, assembly GCF_008729295.1. NCBI lineage: Eukaryota > Metazoa > Chordata > Actinopteri > Perciformes > Serranidae > Plectropomus > Plectropomus leopardus. Next base: position 20,405,023 of record NC_056482.1, read on the forward strand.
AGCACCATTTCCATTTATTTACTTTAAGTATTTAATATAAATAATCTAAATATTAAATATATATGTATTTTTAATACATATTAACTGTATAATTCAGTTTTCTGTATTTTTGTTCCCTAAAAATTCTGGAATTTTAAGTGTTCAAATTTAGAAACTAAGTAAAATTGAATTAAAACATCCTTAATCCAGTAAAAAATTCACACATACACACACTAACACTAGTGTAACAATATATTAATTTGCATTTCCTCTGCATGTTTTGTTCATTTGTATTACTAGATGCACTTTCAGGGCTGTGCTTGCCGCGAGAGGTTTCAAACTGTTCCAAACAGCATCTTCTTGCAGCAGGTGATTAGGGATCATTAAAGCTGAAAATCAGTCCAAGCTGCACTGAACACAACAACCTGTAAAAGCTCAAAACAATAAGCTTTAACTGCATGCTGTGAATAAAATACAATGATTTTTTCTTTTTTTTCTGCCTTCACGTTCTGCTCTTTAATAGGCAGCTCTAATTCATACAGACACAAAGAGACCCAGGAAGACAGACATATGCAGTTGTATATGGAGACACACAAACACACACACACACACACACACACACACACACACACACCTTATTACTCAAATGGATGCATTCTGACAGGCATATCTTTGTCCTCTCAACTCTCCAGAAAGCTGCTAATCTGCTCAAACTATCAGCTTGCTGTGGCTGTTAATTAGCTGCCTTTCCAGTATTCGCTGATTATCTCGGCATCCTGCCAGTGGGGTTGGTCTTCAATTGTCATCTGCTCTGGAACAGGTGTGTCCATCCGTGTGTATGTCAGAGTGTGTGACTTATTTTACAGCTTTGTGAGGACCAAGTGGAAAATAGGAGAAATGTATGTATACCTCCCCTTCCGCTCGCCCTAAAAGTGCCCTCAACCTCACACCGCCCTGATGTATGTCATGCTTACATGACGGGTTCCATCCGGCCACTTTCTCAAGTGACGGCACTCCTGCACATAACAGCTGTAGGTAGGTAGGTAGGTGTAGCCATCTGCCGGTGTATAATAACAGGTTCGTTCTGTCCAACTACATTCTCATATGACGCTGTCTGGCCGCGTTTCATGAGCACACAAAAGGTGCCTTTTGTTGTCGTACACTTATGCCAAAAGCACAGACAGAGTGGAATTATTCGACAAGTTTAGAATGAGAACGGGCTTCAAAAACATCTCTCATCAACTGTGGTTCCCCACCTGGTTTGAATCATCTCTCTTAATTAATTTGGCACACCCCTTTTCAAAGTAACACAGCTTCTATTCCTAGGTAAGCCCAAACCACCTAGCCTGGCAATCATTCTAGATAGCCAATAGTGTGCTAATAGTGTGCTGTGACAACAGTCTTAATAAATCTGTCTCCTCATTCTCATCAACCTATCATTGTTTATTCACCTGTCTGTCAAAGCTTGCTTTACTGCTCATTCTAATTGGTCAACTCCAGTCTGTGCTCTTTCCTTTGTCTTTTTAGCCCCCCTGTCTGTCCAATTCAACTATATCCCTTGTCAATGTATCACCCTTTCTCTTTCTTCTCTCACACTCTATCATTTACCGATCATTACCTGTCTGTTCCTGTCTGGGCAACAACACTGTAAAGACTGCTGCCGTTAAAATACCTTGTTAGTGCCAATATCAGCACTTTAAAATTGTCTGGTCCACATCTTACGCATCTACACAGAACAAAATGTATTCAAGTACACCACCAGTCTTTGGGGTTTATTATAGATAGTACATTATAATCAATGTCACAATGAAAATTCTGTTTTTAGGATGGCCAGTATAGAATGTGATATAATATATGCTAATCACAGCATGTGTTAACAGCCCCGGTGCATATCTCTGGCATTCTCATTTTACCACTTGAATGGGAGACAAGCCAGCAAAACTCAAACATGTACAGTATGTTGGCGATATTAAGCACTCTTGCTTTGCTATCAAGGCTCATTGCATTTAAAATTAACTACCACACCAGCTGAGATACAGTTCCTTCAACACTACCAGGGGGTTTTCTCATTTGCCACCCTGGTTGTCAAGACTAACAGCTATTTTTTTTTTTTTTAAATCATGAAATGTAAAGGTTTTTATAGCTTGAATTAATTATACCCAAAACCTCCAAGTTGCCACATCACTGTATGAAATGCATTAGGCCTACCCCTTTATCTTCTTCTATAATCTGTGAAAAATACTTCTCTGTGCAATGCAAAGCAAATGATTTTCCATAGAGGAATGCATCTTTTAAATGCATTACATATTAAACTCTTAGCATAAAACTAAATGTACCAATTGTTTGAAGGCAAAAGGTAATGTGGTGTAAAATTCTTGCCACTAGGTTTGTTTACCTGCAGTGGTACCTCCTGATTTGACTGTTAAATCTACTGGAGTATTGGCTGGTGGGAAACCTGTGAGGGATTATGTCCTTGTCGCTGCACCAGCGACTCCTGCTTGTAGCTTGGGATGGCTTCATGGAATGGTGTAGGATGTCAGTCAGTCAGTCATTTTCTGTAACAGCTTGTCCTCGTAAGGGTCGCGGGTGGGGGGCTGGAGCCAATCCCAGCTGTCATCTAGCCTGGATTTTTTTTTTTTTTTTTTTTAATAAAAGCTATAAATGTTGTGTTAATTGGATATTAAACTATTTGCTGTTAAACATATTTATAATCTGTGATCAGTTCAACAATTCATTACCAGATTGTTCCAATATTATTCTCACATCTCGGCTTGTTTTTGTTAACTGGCTGACTGAAGATAAGAAAATCAATTATTTTGAGCGAATTATCAAATAATAATTTATTCAAACTCTAAATAAATTATTCCTGACACAAGGCCGATGTCAAAACTTTAATCTTTTACATTTTAATCGGGATTTTGTGCATTTTGTGACTTCCAAAGCTGAAAATATCTCATCCAAAAACTGATCAGCAATGTCAGTCCTGATTACTTTTTGTTATTCTCTTTACACAACAAAGCTGAGACATCCAATGAGGTAGACTCACAGTCAAAATGCATCAGGCTCTGGCTGTATAACAACGAGACCTCTAACCCAAATGTCCACATAGGTCATTTGTTCCTACACTGTAATACAACCCACTGTTTTATAAAGCTGGGGATATATTACACAACTTTCACAATCCGAAGAGATTTTGAAACAACTGGCAGTGTACACTTATCAACTGGCTTCCACAGATTCTTTTATGACCATTTACCATAGACCACACAACTTGTCATGCCAACTAAAGCCACCTGAACGTACCATACTCCCATGACAAAATTTGCGAGAGCAAGAGTAAACATACAACTTTCAAGAAGAAGAAGAAGAGAACCAAACAAACATGGATACAAGACAGTCAGCAGCAGTTATTATATCTGCCACCATCTGCGCTGAAAAAGAAAGGAAACTGAGAAAACACATTTGGGTGAAGTCGTGGAGGCGTAGACGTGTGGACTCTACAGACTGCATAGTGAGCTTGAGGTGAGTGAATCAAGTAGTTTCTGGTAACGTAACATACTGAATCCAAGTCGAGACAACACTGGCTTATGCTAGGTGCCACATAGGGACAATGATAGAACATTCATTGGCTATTGACGGTACCCATTCCCTGGTCCGGTCAGTGACCAGTACACCTCGCGACTGCCTCCCTATGCTGACTTTTAGCTCTTTATACTATGTCACCTGACTTCCTCACTTGCTGCTGTCATAAATACTACTGCCACCAGAGGATGCCACTGAACAATAAACATAAGTTTTTATCATAATAAGCTGCTTGAACAAACAACCTATGTGGTCTTATTTTGATAGAGGACAGTCCTTCATATAGTAAGATGTGAAAGGAGCGATTTTGGGAGGATTTCAGCCCTGATGTTTTGAATATAAAATAGATATATGTAACAATAAATCGACATGATCCTCCTAACAAACATAATTGTATGCATGTGTGAGTGAACATGATGTAATGTCATCCAACCTACATATCACAAAGTAGGCATCATGAATCAGCAGGCTGTTATATTGCCATTCTCATTATATATCAGTGCATAATACATCTACATAACAACACACCATGGGTGCTTTGGGACTGTCAGGGGACTTTGCAACTATCTAACTGTGAGAGTCAGCAATAGATTTGTGCATTTCTGCACATTTCACAATGACGGAGATGTGAATTTTAAGCACGGAACAATGCAGCCACAGTATTTTTATGAATCTGGGGCAAAGACTAGAGATAGCTTGGTGTAAAACTGCGCATTTATGCATCTAGCCTCAGGTCTCTGGATGACAACTGTTATCCTCCAATGTTAGTTATCTGTTCTGGATGTCAATCACTGATCTTGCTTGCCAGAATGCATTTAAACTTGCCTACCTGATATGTCTCCTTCTTGTCACTTCACTGTGTGCGCTGCTTCAAACCTCCACCACCCCACAGTGGCACTACTGTATTAAGCTTTTTAAAATGAAGAAAAGCAATATCTTCGGCACCAGGCAATGTCATGTTTGTATTGCTCACAACAGCAGTTAGTGGAGAGTAGTTGAAATCATTTATATTCAAAACCTTGAAATGATGTGGCATTTGTAAACTACAAACAACTTGATAACTCTATGATTATTTCTTGAAAGATAGGCAAGAAAAAAGAGGAAAAATGTTTTGAGCTCTCTTCCAGATGGGTCATTTGCTGACTGCCCTTCAGAACAATACACTGCATATTCATCAGAGGACTTGGAACACTTAATTGTGAGTGACTTAAAACTTAAAACCTTGCCTTCATGTCTGGTATATCATTGTTGGTTAAGGGTTAGGATAGTTGTTCAGGATCTATAACATCCATTCATCTGTGAGGATGTCTATACTGGATTAGACCCAGTAAGGCACCAGATGGTGTTTAGAATTGACATGTCAACATGTGTAGATTTTCTGCATACCTGTGTCACTATGCAGCCCTGTCTCTTATGAATTATGATTTTATAATAACTGAACATATGCCAATAACATTGCCATAAGAACATAATAAAGAGAGCAATTTAATTACATAGAAACTTAATTTCTAGGACACGGGGTTGCACTGCCAGTATGTCCAGCACATTCACATTGCAACTCATCAAATGTCGCTGCTTGGTTAGTGCCATTCATGCACTAAGTATCGTCCTGCATCTGTTGATGAGATTTCTGAAAGGCTTGTCAATTTACACCTGTTAAATGCTTTGTTTTTTTGTTTTTTTTATCAAAAAGCCCTTCAGTTTTCTCATGAAATATACAGTTTCTGCTTTTTAGATGCATACAGTCTTTTTCAAATAAACTGTTGTCCATAAAACACCCTGAATTTATGTTTACTTTCATGTGCAACACAAGCACGTGGCTAAGTTTAGGAAACAAGCACAAGGTTAGATTTAGAAAAAAGCAGCATGGTTTGGCTCAAAATTTGCGTGGGGAGCAAACACTGGGGCTTCTGGGTAAAGTCCAGAGTTTGTTGGACCCATCCACTGCCCCTCAAACCAACCCCACAACTCTCCAGACCCTATGTAACGTTGCTGTCCGGCGGTTTTACTGGCAGCGTTTCAAACCAATGAAGTCCAGCAGCGTATCATACTGCCATGACAGGCTTCATCCAACCATGTAATAAAGAGACGTAGTCTGCTGGTGTATCATACCCCCATGAAAGGCGTTTTTTTGGTGTCAGTGTCTGACACCAAAATCACTGACCAAGTGCTACCATTTGACTGAGTGTTTGATGATTTGATTTGAGTTCAGACTATTCAGGTTTGTACCCTTGGCTCTAGTTCTCTAACGCTACAGTATGTAATTTAATCAAAATTAAAGTTAAATATCTCAAAATGAGCCCGTTAACCTACAACTGTATGCACAAAAGGCTGAGTGTAAATCATGATTAGCGCCATCAACTGTCAAACAGTAGTCCTATTTAACCTAATATGTCAGGTGAATTTCCAAAGTTCTTGTTGTACAGTAAGTGACTTTGGATGACATTTTTTCATTAAACAGTGGAAGCAAGCCAAGTTCCAATCCTTCAGCTTTTGTCAGATATAATCATTATTGCAATCCAGTTATGTCCAAGTCATTTTCAGTAAATGTGCAGCATTACATTCGTTGTAATATTATGTCGCCATTATGTCGCATTTAAATCACTCTAATGCCTCTCGCTGGGTCAATCTGCCAGGCCCAGGAGAGCACTAGAGCTCAGGAGGTGTTTATTAACAACACCTACCTGGCTCTGGGAGCGAGAGAAAGAGAGAGGAGGTAAACATTAGACACAAAGTAAGGTGAGAAACAAAGCACATGAAGGAAGGAATAATTGAGCTTTGAAACAAGAAAATAATTACAGAGGGGAAGACAGTAAGGGAGTGAAAGAGTGAAATGAGTCTCTAGTTTATCATCCACTGTGATGGGGAATTTAATATTATCCAAAACGGGATTGGGAATTGTAAGAATTAGTCTGACATGCTGTGTTTAACTGGATGCAGTGGGATCATTAAAGCCTTCGTTCTTCTTGCATGTGTAAATAAATTTAGAGAAACAAATTCACACCTTACATTAGAGGGTGGCAGTAATGGATTTATTTCTTATTCCCGGCCAGACGGCAGAGCTCCATTTTTAGATATGCACTGATCACTATTCCTAGGAATTATGTACATATTGGAGTGGATAGGCATTTAGCAGGTCATACCTTTATATAAACTGATTATCTTTTTAAAGTGGAAATAGAATTTTTTTTTTTTTTTTTTAGTTTTTACTCATCATGAAGTTATTGATTGCACATTTTAATGACTGTAGAAGAGATTATATGTAGCGTTGAGCCTTGCTTTCACTATGCCATTTTGTCTGTCATGGGCAAGGACTATTGTGTGTCAACCATTGTGCAACTGAAATCAGAATAGGATGGCTTTTTTTTTTTTCTGGTAGCCACCAGTAGCTATTCTCAGTTACCAAAGAGAAGGAGTAAAAGACAACCAAAGTAAGCATGGAAACTTTACCAGGTAACAGAAGAAGAAGCCCAATTGCTGGCCGCTCAAGGAAACTGAAAGCGATGTGGTTGTCTTTGCAACATCGATGCTAACAATACACCACCTGGTAACATTTAGAGTTACACTCTAGATAAAACAAACGTTCTTATCCCAACTCCTCACATGTTGCCGCTGATATACCCCGAGTTGAGGTTTTGGCAGAGGCAATGTTGGAGATGTGCATCTCTACTCATCAGTAAACATAATGCAAGGCTTTGGCAAATGATCCATTATCATCATTCTGGTCTGTTGACAGGGTTTCCCAAAATCAGTCTTTTTTTTCTTTGGCAGGACTGCCCTGATCACATTCGTATTCGTTACACATATACACATCCTGAAAGCTGCCCCACAGCACAACTACAGTCTGCTCTGCTGGCCACTAAGCAGCTCAGATGGAGAGGTTGGGGTCAAGGGCCTTGCTAAAGGGCACCTCAGTGGGGGTAATGAGGGAGGGGCAAGCACTGCTTTTGCCAGCCTGTTCTCACTGACAAAAGCCACCACAAAGGTCAACTGTGAAGCAGATTATTACAACCCATACTTATGTATATTATAAGGGGGCAACCTTTAGGGGCTGTTGCTATTATTACAAAAAACAGATGAGGGAGTTTGTGTGATGTTGCACAAGTGTGAAAGAAGTTCCTGCATGGTAGGTGGGTAGGTGGGTCAAACCTACATTGACACTGACTTTTTTTAGTGACAACCTAGCCTAGTATGCTTGTTGGTATAGCATGCCACGCTAATGGCATAATGTGATGTGAAGTATGTAATGTTGCAACAGTGAAAAAAGCACTTTTTTATGCTAAGCCACATTATTTTCTGTGAAACTGAACCACACAGTTTAGTTGGCAAACCTAATAAGGTAGGTTTGGAGCAGAACCGCAACTGTTTCATGACATTTAAGATGTGTTTAAAACTTTGACTATTAGATTGGTAATATATGCAAGCATTCCTAAACAGTTTCATAGACAAAATTTCAAAACTTTCTCAAGACTTTTCTTGTCTCACTTTCGTCCATATGAGATTCAGTTATATTTTCAGGTAGCAGGTGGATTTCAGGTAGCTGGTATACATGAAGAAAGAGACAGAACGGAAAAATGAAGAAATGTATGTGAAGGTAAAACAAAATATTGAATACTCATATTAAAGTGACATCACAGACATATTAACAGCAACATAAAATAAATTTTATGATATGTTACATTACATGGAAGGTTAAATTACTGTAGCAATTTTCTTAAACACTACAAATTTCCTGTGACTTTTCCAAAACTTTCAATGATTTTTACTAATTCCATGACTTTCCCAGGCCTGGACTTATTTAGGAATCCCATGAATTTCCCAGGTTTCCCATGACAGTAGGAACCTTGTATATTTCATTTGGGGCTGGTCATATAAGTTGTTTTGTAAGTCAGTGTAAATCCACCTATTATGTGGTTAAGGTATGAGAGAGTATTGGCTTTTTCACTTTCCCCATTGAGATTTCGCATGCTGGTATGGAGACCTAACCCATGACCTCGCTTCTCTAACCTTTCAGGCCACCATTGCCCCCAAATTCACAGTCTACAGGCCATCATGTCACCTGCTCCAGGTTTAAAGCTTCTAACTTCCTTGTGTATGACAGGGGACCTCAGAGCACCAAGTACCCCCTTCACAGCACAAGTTGCATGGAAATAAAAGCTGAAAATGGCTGGCCAGAAACGGAACACTGCCAAAGCACAGTCCACTGCCCCTGTTTCAACAAAGTCAGTGACACCAACCGTATAATGCACAAACCCTTTAACAGAGTAATATACCAGGCCAAAGGCAATCTAATAGTCTGTAGTGAATCAGCCACTCAGAGAGGCAACTGGCAAACTCTCATACAAAATAGTTAAGTGGCAAAGCTGCCCTCTCACACTAAATATAGTTTCTGTGCGTGAATATTAACCTCCTCTTGTAACATGAGAGCTGGGTCTACAGGTGCTCTTTCACTGCACACAGCCTCCTCAAATATTGTTTGTCAAAACCAGTTGTGTTCCAGTGAGTCAGTCCCCATATATGTACCGTCAGTTGGTGGAGAAAATCTCTTCACTCACAGAACCAAAGCTACACAAGAATGACGACTCTCACTTTCTTTTAGAAATACAAAAAGCATGAGAAAAAGTGTGGGGAAGTTTGAAAGTAAACGTGTATATATCTAAGCATTACTGGAGACAAAATGTACTGCCCTTTACTCAAACAAGAAAGGTTATGATCTCATCACATGTGACAAATGGCTGTCATTTTGGAAAGAAAATAAAGAACGTTTAAAAATATTGGGAGAAGTTCAGGCTGAAAATGTGATTTTCATTTCTGGCAGTTATAAACGACCTCTGACAGGGACTTCATTGTTGTGTATAGAGGAAAGATTTGACTTCCACTCAGCTGTGACCACTGAACACTCTGCCACAATATTTGAAGACTAAAATGGAAAAATGGCCTTATAATAATCAGATTTAAAAACAGTCCATTTGGAAAAGTGCTTAGACTATATCTTATAAAAATCAGTAGCACGACAGTTGAGAGTTTCCACATTAGTGGAGCCAGGGACTGAAAATGAGCTGGCACTCAAAGGATGGAAACCTGTTTTCTGAACAAAACAGTTATTATTGCATTTTTTTTTTCATTTAAATGTTGGTAGAGAGAGAGAGAGACAACTGAGAGATTAAATGTTTTAAAAGAAAGAACAGTCAAAATATATCATACAATGTTACAGTTCTGCCAAGAAAACAGTATTTTAAATAGCTGTTATCATAGTTATTTGATGAAGTAATATAGTTTGTTTTGCAAAGGCGGTTTCTCGGGACATATTGCCTACTGCATAAGCTGCAACTGCTTCTGCTCCTGTCAAGACTCTCCTTTACCTTGGATTTAAAGAAATTTCATCACATATTTCCTTAAGATTTTTCACCTCCATGTTGTTCCACTTGATCCCAAAGGTACTCTACTAGGTTGAGATCTGGAGTGTGCAGACCTTTGGAGTAAATTAAAGTCCATGCCATGTTCCTGGAGCAATTTTCAGAGGACGAGTTTTTTATGACAAAGTGCCTTATCCTGCCAGAATTATTCATTTGTAAAATCCTAGACTAGCCATGTAGGAACGCAGCTGGGGCCTGTTTCATCAAATTTGCAGCATGCAATTTCATATTTCCAATATCATTTTCTCTCACTGATTTTGACACGTCCCACACATCAACTAAACCTCACAATGCACGTTGCGGGAGATTACGACAAGCAGTCACCCAGCAATTATTTCATTTTCATTTCCTCTGCTTCTTTGTGTCATGATTTGATGGATCCCAGAGTAAAATGAATGGAACTGATAGGATGTTGTAAACTGATGAATGAGACAGCGAATGGCCGTGGCTTTTGTTGAGGCTGTTTATTGCTGTAGGCTTTGAAAGTGAACAAGCCAGAGGGATAAATCATCGACTGTATATAAAGATGGGCAACATGACAGTTCCCCAAAAGTGAAGCCAAAACATCTTGATCCCCCCGAGATGGCTCCATGTCATTTTTTTCCCCCAAAGATTCTGTTTGGCACTAATCAGTGTGCTAGAGACCAGTGGCTCACAGTTGGTTGGAAAGTTGTATAGGTGCTAACTCCATACTGCGGAGATTGCTATTGCGTAGATGCTGGCTCCAAATAATGTCACCAGCACCAAATGGCCAAGGCAGTGTCTACAATATTTTGGTTTCTGAGACATGTCCATCTTTATGTAGTCAGTGGGGTAAATTCATCTCTTGCCAACAGTGAAAAAAGCACATCCGCACATTCAAATTCGTGCAAAAATCATCCTTACCATCCCAAGTGGTATGAGCTGGAGTTGACTTGTATTGTCATGCAGAGAAACTTAAATTATTTCAATTTGTGATGCACATAGTACAATTTTGTTCACATGAAGGCCCAGCATACAAAAAGAAGAAGAATGTTTAATGACGAGTTAAGTGTAGTCTGTGGTTCATGTGGCTGACTATGTAATTCCAAACAAATTAGATTTATTGTTTCATTTTCCACCATATTGTTTAGGACAAAAAGAAAATTCTTTCAATATGCTCAAATGTCTGGACTGACCCACCACACTCTCCTCAGCTCTGTAGATCTACTTTGATCACTTCACAGATGCATCATCAATCAGTGGCCTTGAATTGCTGTGGCATTGCCTGTTTCCCTCATGAAGCTCTTGGTTTCCTGGAAATTATTGTTTGTGCAAACTAAAGTGGTTGCAATAGCTTCATGAGGACACTTTTTACTTAATTGTTTATTTATCTTTTATACAATATGTCAAATCAGGCAATTGCATGGATGCTAGTCATGATTTAATAACCATGTATAATGGTAATGGCATGTCATTCTTTTACACAAGTCTACGTCCCTCTGCGTCGCCTGGTAACCATAGAAAGTGGTAACAATCTAATTAGCTTCCTAGTTGGCTAGTTAATAAACTGCACAAATTGATTAGGTCAATTTCAACCTCCATAGTGACCAAACCATAGAGGACTAGATGGAGTGCTAAATATTCTGTTGCAACTAAAAGACATGCAGAAAAATCTAAAAATTAGTTTAAAATGCTGAAAAAAAATAAATAACTGAGCTACTGGCAACCATTACTCTGAGAAAGTGAAGCGACATCCTGGCCATGGCAAGTGACACACTTCCACTTCACAAAAAGTGCAAGTATAAGCAGTTTTTTAAGTCATCCAACCGATGCTTGCACAATAAATGGAAACATATAAAAATAAATATAAATAAATAGCCAAATGGTTAAATCAATCCTTGACATTAAAATTTTTTAAAAAAAGAAAGCGACTGCTGAGAGCAAGGAGGGCCTATTTCTTTGTAAGAGTGCTTTATTGATATGCTAATTAAATGTGGAATCTGTAACTTTTATATTGCCATACTTGGTAATTATTTTGTAAAAGCAATGGCTAAATAATACTTTGTTTTTGAGGCAAAAGTTATTGTTAGTATTTGGGAGCCCCACTTCATAAATACTGCAGTATAACGAGTTTACTAAGGGCGTGAACTCTTTCCAGATATAGTGAAGTTATTCTGGATAAAAGTTACCCTTTTTTTCAACCATTTGGAGCTCCCACTGTGTGAAGATGCCAAGCACAGCTTTAATGTACCATTCTGCAAAAAGAAAAAAAAAAAAGAAAATCTGTGTCTTCTCATCTTCTGATCCAGCAGTATGCATGTCTGAAAATCCATATTTCTTCTCAGTATATGTTGGAGTTCCAAGTCTTCAAGATGTTTATGTTTCTCTCGGTACATTTAGTTGGATGGCAGGCCGTAGTTTCCTGTCAAATCATTTGTGTGTGTCTGTGTGTGCGTTTCCAGCTGAGTAATAAAAGGCAGAGAAGCACTATTACTGTCACACACAGAGATGCCTTTTCTGCTCCACTTAACATGCGGATCTTAGGCTGCACAAATTGACAATGGAGGTTACAGCACACAGTGTACATCTCCCCTCGTGCTCTCACTCACACACAGCCCCTCTCATTAGTAATCATGCTCATCCCCAAACAAACCTACACATACACAAATATACAAAGTACAAAGTACTCACACTCAATATTTTGTGCATGCACATGCATAGGCACACAGTGCAAACAACACACCCGGAACACACGCTGTGTCGTATGAATTTTGGAATGGAGGCACGGCTGGATGGCAGCCAGCATATCGCTGTGGAAACCCAGTGAGTGATGGCAATGCATTTACATATTATTATTCCATTTCAGCTCTCACAATTGACGCTTCCCACAAACTTGCATGCACACACACGCACACACACACACACACACACACACACACACACACACACACACAAAGATAGACAGTTTTGATTCTGAAAAACATGCATGTCCAAATCATCAAGTGCAGTCCTGAAGAAAAAGAAAAAAGAGACTTGTGTATTTTATTGAGTTGCAGGGACAGGATTTAATGCAAAAGGGGGAAAATTCAAATGACAAACAGAAAGTAGGCCAAATATTGGCTCAGTTTGAACCGTAGCCTAGAGGATTTTGTTGGTGGCCAGATAGGCGTCACAGTTAAGGGCAACAGTAATGGGAGAGTAGGATTTAGCTTTTGGCTTTATGCAGAGTTTCATACTCTTCTAAAGATTTCACATCAAAGGAGTAATGCAGCAAAATATACATGGTGCTTTGGACTTATACCTTTTAATTACCATGAAGACCAACTGAAGACATGTCCAAATTAATTCCACAGTAATGATACTTTTAAAACATACCCATACTGGTCTCTTCAATGTGTAACGCATCTACTGGAGCTCATAGTAGGATGAGATTGTAATACTGTGTAACAGCATAGCATCATTGCTGAATAAGATGTTCTCATGTATCTTGAACTTGCTCAGTGCTTCCAACCTGGGGTCAGCACCAATGGTTTTTGCTGTTTGATGTACCTTTTCTTTGTGGATCACTGAATAATTCAGCAGTAAAGTGTCAGGCACACTGAGAGTAAAACTGAATGGTTCATTCTGCTGGATCTAAAAGTCTGCATTCATTCACAGCGGCTGCTCCTCTCATCCACCTGATCAATGGATCGACTCTGCCAGTCACAAACTGCTGCTGAGGAAAAAAAGAACTCATGGAGAGGTCTGCCCACATTGTATTTACTGACCAGCAAAAAAAACCTAGGACTTTTAGAGAGCGGACACATAAGGGGACATAGACTAATTTAAAAGAAAAAAAAAAGTTTGCTGTTCTCACCCATAATACTGGTTACTTAATACTTGTTTTAAGGGGTCTCAAGCAAATGAAAGATATATACCACTGTCTGGATGTAGGTTATTTGTTGCCTTACATCCCACACTTAAATGTTTATATTTGTAGAAGAACAATAAAATGGTTGCAGTGATTTTCTCTTGTTTATTGTAGTGTGAAATAAGATGTAATTTTCCAGAAGAAATCTATCTTCTGAAGTGTTCAAGTTGTAATGAAACAACAGTCCAGTGGCAATACAGCAAAAGTGCTATAACATTAGGCCTGGAGTTGTGCATAATCAGGCTTTTAGCTGATTAGCTTCATGAAACACTGTCTGTTTCCAGCTTTTAGAACCCCCATCTGTTATAATGTTTAACTGACACTCTCTTAGCTTTGACAGAAGATCTATCACAGTTTTCTACCTGGGAAGAGCTGCAGGTGTGGGGACGTGTTTCCCTCTCTCTTTCCTCTATCTCTCTTGCTCTTCTCGCTCTCCCCTGAGCTTGGCAGGAGATCGATTTCCTTCCCGGGGCAAAGTGTTCAGATGACTGATGCTAAGAACGGCAGAGAGCGCAGCGCTCCCATCAGTTCTAGCACCAAAGCACTGTTGACAGGATCCTAAGAACTGCAGCCTCAGAACTGATGAGGCAGCAGGAAGGAGGACAAGCGAGGAGCGCACAATCAGGGGCAGGCAGGTAGAGTGGGAAAGAGATGGGAAAACAAAAACAGCATGCAATTAAAACAATGGGTGTAAAAAAAGCCATTTTTAGCAGCAGCAGTTACCTGACCTACAGTGCACATTCTGATTTTATTTGGCACTATAAAATTAGTTTTTAAGATATGTTTTTGAGTGATCATTTATAAACTGAAGGTTTAATTTGCATTTTTGCCTATTTATTAATTTTATTGCATGTGTATTTGGTGGTTTTATTGCTTATGTTGCGTGTGATTGCGTGTAACTTGTTTTCCTCAAGTTATTCATAGGAGGCTGGGACATGCTCCTCGACACCAGCTGCATGACAGCGTCAGCTGAGAACATGGCCAGACAGAACCGGAGAGGTGTTATTGTATGCTGGCAGATGCTGGATGGCACCTACCACAGCAAAATGATATGTGGATGATGTGGCGCAATTTCTTGTTAAGTTGCTCGTCAGCCTCTTTCCTTGTTTCTTTCAGGAATCAAGCCAATTTGCTCACGTTTCAAAGGGTTAATCTGCTTGGTTTTCTTGTGTGCACATGAGAATCAGTGTTAAGGACTTGCAGCTTGCAGTATGCTGTGCTGATGAGAAATGGGAACAGGTGTGCAGGTGGGCGGCAGAGGTCCGGTGATTGGGTCTGGCTGGGACAAAGGTCTTACTGCAAGGCAGTTGGGAGTGATCTGAAACAACAGGAGAGTTTGTACATGGCAGGGGAAAAGCAAAAAAAGGAACATGTGAGTAACTGAGAATTGAGTCACATTGTAACACTTAAGGAAATCAAGAAAATAGAGGTCAGATACCAGGAACGTGACTTAGAGACACAAGAGACACAATCACGATGCATTCAGTATTCTGTATTTGGCAGAAATAACCAGATTTACCGTTTCGGCAGCTCATAATAGTCTGTAGCATCTCCAGCATGTTAAGAGCTCAAAAATTTTAAATGTTAGAGGATAATTCCAGGATATTTTTTAACCCAGGCCTCACTAGATTTTGCTATTATATCTGTTGATTACGTCCAGGGTTTCACTATCTTCACTTCGGAGGTTCAGCAGAAGCTTTCCATTACTTGCAGGCCGACACACTCCAACTTTTTCTCCCACACACATTTACAACTTCAGCGTCCAAGCTTATTTTAATCTTTAGAAGCCCACCATACAAAACCATTTTTATTTATGAATGTAGTTTATATTCATGGTCTCTTTATTTGGGTTGAATAATGGAAATACTGCAATATGTAAGGTACAAAACATGCAAACAAAGACAACTGTGAGCATGTGGAAGGAAAAGGGTGACACAGCATACAGCCAAACTTCCAACGCTTGCCTCTTTTTACAAAAGTCTATTGTCAGCAAACAGTCCGCACAAGCAGTTATAAAACACAATGATGAGAGCACCACTACAATGGAAACCGCAGCCACGCAGGGCCCAGTGGTTCGTTATGGGACAAGTGCTCCAGCCTGCTCTGAAGTACAGTATGTGCAGTGCAAGCAAAACATAACTCATCTGACTGTCAAGGAAAACTCTGGCTCGAAACTTTCAATCACAACAGCTGCTTTAAACAGTAAGCGACAGCGACAATAATATTAATTAATAATATCAAGCTGGGATTTCCCGTGGTTGATTTTATTGGTTAAAGTTCAGATTTTTGATGTGGGGGTGTATGATATACTTCTATCTATAGACAGTGTATTTTTTACAGAAGCTGGTGGTTGGCATGCTCGCCTTTGCAGAGAGAGGCAGGATTTGCACCCCAAAACTTATTACACTGCTAGGGTGAAGGGTAGTTAACAAAACATGGGCCACTTTTTTTAAAAAAAAAACAGACTACCAAAAAAAAATCAATACCAGTTTAAGTGGATGTTATATAGAGAGTATTTTCTTTACCTTTCCATCACATATTCCTTTCCTTTGGTGCTAAAGAAATATTACACAAGAGGCATTGAAGCAGACCCTCAAGTGTGATATTGCGAGTAATTGTTACAAAGAAAATAAATTATACAATCTAAATATATTCATTTTAAGGCGCAATTGGCTCTCAAAATATAGAACCTTTATGCCTGTTGTCTCCCGTTTCCATGGAAATACACAGAGACTGACTAATAACTAGAAAACAATCAGTCACGTTGGTAGAATCCTATATGTAATGAAACATAGTTTACTGCTTGAGTGAGCAGGTCGGACCTTTGTAATGGCCTAGCAACAGACACATTTTCTAGTCCCTGTTGAGTCTGCCGGCCAATGTGAGCTTATGCTTTCTAGATTGTGGGGTCTTCCAAACTAAATAAATACCCCAGATATAAACATATAAATGCTTAGCCTGCTCAGTCTTCTTACCACAAAGATAACTGCTGAAAACGAATATATATATATATATATATATATTTGTATATATATTTCTCCATACACAGATTTAGTTATTACATCCACAAACTTTACCTGTATTTTTTTCTAGAAGCCCCAGTGTCCCCGGCGCATCTGATGGAGAATGCCAGAGGATGCAAGGTAAAGTCCAAAACTCTAAGCGACGCCCACTTTCCCATCATACCAAGATCTATGCTGAGTACTTTTTAATGTGCATTGAGGCTGTTTAGTTATCCAAAAAGGCAAATATCACTTTTTGTCAGTGGCTATAATGTGTCTGTTCAGAACATGGTGGTTTATGCTGATTATTATCATATTTGTGGGAGGTTGGAGTTTACACCATTACTGGCTGTTACTTTTTACAAATTCATCTGAATTACTTCAAGCTTTCATTCTTCAACATTTTATGACTCATAGTCATTAATTCTTCTCCTTTCAATTGACAAAACCATGACTGTAGAATTTTCTAAAATGCAATGGTTAAAATGGCAGGGTGATGTTTTTCTGTAATGGGGAAGGTCTGCTGTCATGCTGATTTGAGTACATTCTTTTTGATAAATCAGATTGCCTTGTTGGAACTGCTTGTCATACAAAACATAATTCCATATTCTTTTGCAGAAGCCTGACTGTGCCATGAATGGAAACTGTATGGGTCAGACTCTCAGCTGTTTATGGAAGAAACAACACATACAAGAAAATTTAAGTTAAAAAACAACTGAGTGGTTGTGACAGCAAAGACAAAATGGCATTCACCATGAAGGCAAAGGGATGCTTTAACAAACAGGAGTATAGAGAAGAAAAAAAACCTGGTTGAGGGAGACTGAACAGGCCAAAAAGAGACAAAGAAGGGAAATGTCTTTGGAAACTGGACTCACAAGCTCACTGTAGACTTAAAGCACACTAATGGACACAGAACTGCAGCTGCCTGTAGTTGGTTACAACACAACATCAGGACCTTTCTGAATCTGATGTCAGCACTTCACACTTTCCCGGTCGTTTGGTAATGTAGCAGGAGAGACCTCTCTGCCCAGGGCAATTGTGCCCTGTCATGGTGGCCAATCACCAGCAGGGGGCACTTCATAAAAGGGAGTGGAGCCTCCTTGCTCTCCCTCTTCCTCGGTCTTGGCTTGGCGGCTCGCCACACCTCTCTGGTTGCCTCACTTCCGGCCTTCCACTCGACCTGTTGCAGGTGAGCTAGCGGTGGCTGCGCTGCTGCACGCTGTTGATATATTGTTTGGTGTCACGCTGAATTATGGCTGCTGTCCTAGGTGACGTGGCTGGACACCCCCGGACTGTAATGCTCTGCGTGAGTCTCCGCTCTCCTCCTCGGGTGTGTGTCGGCAGAAGCTGTTTGTTGGTATGTTGGCCTCTCGTGCTCCACCTCCTCTAGCCACCGCTCAACGCTATTTACTGATACCTGCCTTCTCCTGTGTTTAGGGAGACTCCGTTAGCAGCTAATGCTAAACACGTCACGGATCACTGCTGCTTTGCTCGGTGTCGCTTCAAACGGCTCGTCCACGCGACTGCGTGCTCGCCGGCTTGTTTTATCTGTGTTGATTCTCCGCTGCAAGTGTTCGCCTGTCTGGCTCGCGGCGTTGCCGATGCTAACCTGGGCTACATGCTAACGACTGTTGCTACGCCGCTGATCACGCTGTTGGTGGCTAACGTTGTAGCCGTCCTGAGTTTCGGACACGGCGGGTCTGTCACCGGGTAGTGGACACGAGCACTAACCCGAATTTAGACCGGGCGGATTTATATTGGGGTTAATCCCAGTTTGCTGTTTGTTTTGGTGGTTTATTTGGTTCTGATTTAGTGATATGTCCATTTGTTTCGGTTTTGTTTATTCTATTGACTGTATCATTTGATTTGTAGATTGTGTTGTAATTCATTGAGTTGAGATTTATTTCTCGTTTTTGCATGGATTAGTTTCTTTTCTATTTAGGACTTTGTATTTTATTTGATTGTTTCTTTTCATTTCTATGATTGTAATTGAGTAGGCTAAATCCTTATTTTGTTTTGTTGTTAGTGATTCCTGCCAGCTCTGTCTTATTGTTGTTTTGGTTTGCCAATTTCATTTCATCTTTATTTTTCATTTGTGTTGCAAGTTGATTTGGTTAATTGACCCCAATAATTGTTGTTTCTGTCCTTTTCAGTTGCTGAGTGCTGAAGGTGGTGGCCCTGGTGTCCCGGGTGGTGGTTTCCCCTTTGTGTGTGTCATGCATCCCCTTGTTTCCTTTGAGTTTGTGTGAGTGTGGGACCTGCACATACGGTTGTGGTGATTTGTTTTTTTTTTTTTTTTTGGATCCCTCACCTCCCCTTTTGACTCACGTCCCTCCACTGGTAAGCCTCAGCTCTGTCAAGTCCTTAGTGTATATTTTAATATCCCCTTAATGTTGGCCTGTTTTAATTGTCCATTTTTAAAAAGTATTGTTAATAAAAATTGTAATCCTAACTGGAACCACGTCCTTCGAGTCTCTTCATTAGTGCAACGGACCTGAGTGTCCTTGTGTGTGTGACACTAATTTCCTAGGGTGAAATTCCCTAGGTGGCGTTGTTGGTTTTTGTGAGATTGATAACACTAAAAGCTAAACTTGGGCTCTATTCACCCATTCCTTTAAATTCCACGATTCGGGTCGCCACAGTAAGTTGTTTCATTTATCTGTAGGTATTTAGCATAATTTTACCTGATGGTTGGTTGCAGCAGTGCTCTCCAGTGTTTCTAGTGCTTGTTTGACAGTGGTTTATATAATCCTCTTTTGAGAAATGTTTACTGAAAACCCAGAGTTGTCTCAGTATTGCAGATGCAGTGTCGATGTCTATGTTGAGTGTAACTGGCCAAAGCAGTTTTTTTTTTCTTTGTGAACAGCCTGAAAAAACATAAGCATGTGATATCTTTTGAGAAAAGTGAAGTTTGATTTAAGTCGGATTGTGTCACAGTACTTTTTGACTCAAACAGCTGACCTGCTGAGTGATACATTGCATGGCACAGTTGGGCTTCTGCGAAGAAATATTGAAGTTATATGGTTGTGAAAATGAAGCACCAACGGAAAGGGCTGTATAATGTCAATTTAAAACGGTGAATACACTGTGGTCTGTTTCAGCAAACAGGGACTGCTACTGTATGTAATACAGTGACTATAGGTGAGTGTCTCATACAGCCCTTCTTCAAAAACCCCGAGCTTTCCATTTAAGTGAGAATATAGCTGATAACTTTTGATTTTAAATAACATCATTACATCATGGCCAAAGCCAAGATCCCTGCTCAAAAAAAGCCAATATCATAATCTGCTAGCTTAAACAGCATCATACCAAAATAAACACAAGGTTTAAGTAATTTAAAATCTTGCCATGGCAGCATTCATTACAGTTTGAGTGGCTCTGTGTTGTGAAGCCATATTAACAATTTATTTCTGGGTTCAGTTGTTGGATATTTTGTGTTTATTGGAGAAAAGCATCGACTGTGAACTGAAAGTGCATAACGTTCCACAGTGAAGTAAGCAATGAAATTTTTAAAAAAAATCACTCTGCAAAATGCCAGAGGCTGCAGTAGGTTGCAAAATGAATTGATTCTATTCTGTTTCTCCCCAGTTTTTCTTCATTGGTGAAGTAAGGTGCTGTTTTTTACCTTATTATCCAGTATGTGTTCATCCCGATAAGCATTGCAAGAAGCGGGACTGGTTTTTTTTTTTGGTTTATTTATGGAGCAGGAGATATTAATATTGCAGCTTGTTGACACTGATATAGATAAAGTCGCTTTTCCTTATCTATGAGGCTATTCAAACTGCTAATCAGTATTTAAAAGACACCTTTGTTCCACAGAGTACTTTCGGAGGAGGACAGAGGGTGTGCTGGTAATCATCCCTGCAGGATTTACTGATGAAGGGCATCTGATAAATAAAACTTTAAAAGGGAATGCTCAACACTGGTAACTTTACAGGATTCAACAACACTTGATAAAAGACTCCAAGGTTTGCATTTAGACTTGTTTACTTTAGCGAACTTGGAGCTCTTTGGAGTACAGCAGGGCAGAGAGTGAGATAGCCGACATGTTGACTACCTCTTGTGACATCTCTCTGGTTCTGCCAGTGCCTGTAGTCTTTGTGTCTTGTCTGATGCCCTTTTGTGGTTGTCTTTCTCTCCCTTGAGTTCTTCTAAGTGGAGAATGCAGTAATGCAACAGTTTGCATCAGCCAGTCTCCCAGACGCTGTCCAGACACTGTCTCTTTCCCTGTGCATTATGTTTTTGTTTTGTTATGTTGGTTCAGAAATTATTGAATGGATTTAAACACAATTTTGTGAATCCTAGTGACTTTGATAGTGCCCTTACTTTTCCCCTGTACCACAAGCAGGTTCTCATTTTTGACTTCAAGTGACATGACATGACAAATTTAGTACACACTCATAGGCACAGATTTCAAGGGGGACACAGTGGACGCATCCCTTCAGGATTTAAAATATGCACAAATTGATTCCAAAAACAATAAAAATTGGTGCATAGATATTTACTGTAAAACATAACATTGTTTGACTCTTAGAACTTTCTGAAGGGGGAACCCCAAATATAAATCCTATGTATTTCCCCTCAGTGTTGAAACAAAACCTGTGCCATTGCATACACTCATGTATCCCTCAGGATTAATTGCAATAACTTACCAGACATTCAGCGCCACCACCTGGTCAAAATTTTAATTGGTCCAATATTTTGGTTATAAGGAAATACTTGCAAAACCAATTACTTTCCCATTAGTCTCAATTGTACTTTGTGTTTAGTAAATGCAATTAGTAAGTGCCAGTATGCTAACACGCTTAACTAATATGGTGAACGCAGTAAACGTACCTAACATCAACATGTTAGCACGCTCACATTAGCATTTTGCTCAATGTGCTGTTGTGCCTATGTGCTGCTTGCACTGTTATAGACTCTCGTTTTAGATTTTTCTCAAATCTTTACTTTTTATCTCCAAAATATTTAGAGTTTTACCATATTCAGATTTCCAAAGCTAGTGAGGTGAATTATAACAAGAAAGCCAGAAAGAGGTTGGGACTATTTACAAACAGCCCTGTAAACATTGGTGTACTTGGAATTCAGATAAGAAATCAATTTCAGATGTAGTTTTTAGGCATTTCAAATCATCAAATTCATAAGATGTGGATTTCGGACAATATAGTCGTGCAATATGATAAATAAAAACTCAAAACATAAATCAGCTGCAATCAGAACCATTAAAAATGATGGCTTTAATTCGATGTAAACAAAAAGATAACTTGTTTTGATAGATATGCTATAAAGAAACATAAAACATGTTTTGATGGATATACTCTGAATTTGAAGCAAACGTCAGACAGCACTGACAGTAAGACTAGTAATCTTGTTGGCATGCATTATCTCAGTTCATATTTAAGTTTTCTAAACTCATGCTCAGAAACTTTCACATGCCCAGTGTTTTTTGGGGCATCCTCCTTCTCTGCCTACTTTTTTTCCCATCTCGTCCTCACCCTACTTTGCTTCACTGTACACTCTACTGTTTGTCTCTCCCACAGATATTCCATATCCCTGTCCTCTGTAATCTACCTCTCCTGTGAGTGATTTTATTGATTGTAGTAATTCTGTTGTGGCGTGTGGCTAACAGCAAGAACTCACCCTTTATGATAGCAGGGAGTTGCGTGTGTGTGTGTAGATGATGTTTTTTGTGCATGGATGAGCAAGTGTATGGGTGTGCACAGGACAGTGTGTGTGTGTGTTTTGTGTGTGAAAGACCAAGAGAGTCAGCGAGGGTGAGTTTGCGTCTATGCCGTTCAATGCAGTGTGTGGAGGTAGCTGTGGCTGACTGATTAGACCCTTTAGTGAGTGTACCCACCTTTCACCAGCCATCCTTCACACTGACAGCTGGGCTGTAGAAGTTTATGCCTCCCTGCCTCTGAGTGTGTGAGCTTCTGTTTTATGAGTGTTTTCAGGTGTGTGCGTTTCAGTATGCATGCCGCCTTTCATGGTTGGTATTTTTACACACATTTGGATAAATGTGAGCTGGATGGTGTCTTGTATATGACTCCCACACTCGTCACTTGCTATATGTGGCAACTAGGCAGGTGTCTTAATGTCACGCTAATGACTTCCACTAAATACCAGAACCTGCATAGTGCACGGACGACTCCATCAGGGTGTAATATAGCAGAATTCTTTCAGAGTCTTTCATTCATTCAAGTGACTGTTGTTAGATTCTTACTGTAAGATACTAACACCAAAAACCACCTTTCGCAGTGGTATGATGTGGGCGGTCAGATGGAACCTTTTGTTGTGTTATTAAAAGCCACTGGTTGGGCGTAGCATGGCAGTATGCTATGCAGACTGACGGCATGAGGTTGAAACACTGCTGATAATGATGCAATATAAGGAGTGGGTGGGTGGGAGTGGAGGTGGATGGGTCCAACCAACCACAGACTTTCACCTGGGAGGCTGGTGTTTTCTTCCTGTGTGAATGTTGAGCCAAACCATGATGTATTTTTCCTAAATCTAACCACTTGCTTCTGTAGCCTAAATCTACACACCCTTGCCTTTGTAGCCTAATCCTAGCCATCTCCTTTTGCTGATATCCCAATATCGGTTGTGTCATCCCAGAACATCGCTAGCAGATGCAGGTGGATACCTAGAGCTTAATATGTAGATGCAGAAATCCACTGACAAAATGATATGTAATGACTTGGGATGAGAATGTATTTGTTGGAAATACCTAAATTGTGCATAAATTGCCAGTTTATGATATATGGGTATGTATACATTTTGTGCATGACTTTTTGCAGGAAAACATACAAACAGAGCATAAGAACAGCCTGCCCTGGTAGTCAAGCAAATCTAGCAATGTGTTGCCAGTTTTATATTCCATCCCACTGCTGTACATACATACCATTTGCATTTCTCTGAAAATGCACTTCTTTGCACATTTTTGTTATCACAAGACAAATCTGATGTTGTTTTGTTGCTGACTGTTGTCCGGGATATAGTCGGAAATACTGCATGCATGTTACACTCTTTAGATGTCTCTTTCTTACACGTGATTCTACTTTATAAGGACAGATAAAAGATCGACAGTCTGATCTCTTGAGAATGAGTCTGGGATGTGCAGGAGAATGGTAAAAGTGCTGATGGGGAAGGTTGATAGAGCAGTTCATTGTGTGTCTGTATACAGTCTACACAGGAGACATACTTCTCCTCCATCTCTCTCTCTCTCTCTCTCTCTCTCCCTTTCACACTCTCTCTCGCTAAAGCACCTCTCCTTCATGGTTTAGTCAGATGAAACTTTGAACACAGTCCTCTTATTCATCTCAGAGTGCAACTCATTTCCTCTTCATGAATGCATATCACATCATTATGTATGACTTTCCGACTGGTGGGAGGTACGGAGATCCAAAACAAAACTACAGCAGCTTCACATGTTTTCCTCCCCCACTGATTTGCCCTCGCCATGCCGACCGCAGCATTTTGACTTCTAATTAACTCGTCTCTTCTCTAGCCTCTCTACCTTTGTGCCCCATTAGTATTCCAATGCGGCTATTTCATATCCATTGCAGACTGTGCAAATTATGCTTTTTACTTCAGACGGATTCAGAATTACAGTGACTACTTCAAGTGGTGTGGGTAGTGATAATGAGCCATTGTGTCTTTCCATCGCTCCACACAGGAGAAAGTGTGTCACTCGCAATTTTTTAATTCCAGTCCAAGAAATGACAAAACAAGAAAATAATAATTAAGGATGCAAAAACAAACATGAACATTTGAAACTCATCAGAGACCATTGAAGATTTTGTAATGAATGTTTTATATGTTGTGTTGTTTTTTTTGTTTTTTTTTTGTATTTAAGTTTGACACAAGACTGATACGATAATTTAGAAAGGACATTGTTTTGTTCAACATAAAGTAAAACATTTCTTGCACTTGTATGGATGTTTAGATGAAGAATGATATTTGGCTCTTGCATCACTGTTGACATTGGCAATCTCTACTTTGGGGAATTTGAGGATTCATCGAGTTGTAAATATGTTTGATATTATCAGGTGTAAGCTCATATTAGTCCCTGAGCCACTCTGAGTGGTTAAGATTAAGCCTGCAAATCCTTCACACTACCTGATAAGGTTTGCTAACAATCAAGATTTGGTCTGCAATTGTCAAGATGGTCAAATCTGATTTTAACCAGCTAAATAATCTCCTATTGTGTGTCCAACCTAAGAGAGAATATCACCTATATATCACCAACTTTTTCGTTCACAGTACTAGTTTATGAAATAAGTTTTCTAGTGATACCAGGAGACTTGTATGACAGTGCAGGTACACTTTGTGTGCACAAATGTGCTTGTGCAAATGTGTCTCCCCAGAAATCACATTTATATGCTACAGTTTGTTTGTTTTTTGTTTTTTTGGCTTTTACTTTTGATGATAAACGCAGTTGCTGCACTGATTATATTCAGTGGCGAAGTTTCCATCCCTCCATCAGTCCGTCCAGTTCCTGTGTGCATGATATCTTAAGAACACCTTGAGGGAATTTCTTGAAATTTGGCACAAACGTCCGCTTTGATGGATAAACACAAAACGTGTTTTTCTCCATAACTCACACATTCATACACCTATCATGCTCAAAATTTCAGACATATTTTGAATAGATTAAAATGCCAAAGTGATGACATTTTATATCCAAAAGTTCAAATGTCAGCTTCACTGTGACATCCTAATATTTTGCAGACATACTTTTCTGAACATTATTAAACACTATAACTCAACAATAATTCTCAAAAAAGCCTTTAAATATAGTGCTTAAAGTGCTTAAAATACCACAGAAAGAGAAAACGCAAGAGCTTCCTACAATATGGACCTGAAGAAATCACCATTATAAGGCGGTTGGCCAATAATTAATACTAATCCATTAATAATGCATTAAAAATGCAATTCCAGTGAAGCAAACAATGTCCAGATAATTCAAAGACAAATAACTCTTACAATGACTGTGATGCAAAAACAATGTTTACAATTCATGGTGTTAAAATACCAGAATAATGCTGAGGGAAATATAACACTTTGATATTGGCAAAATGAAAGAAACAGAGAATCACTTTTGTTTGATAAGGCTTTCCCTATTTTTCTTTTTTTTCTTTTGATGTAGAGGATCCATTTAGCAGTGGATTTTCTCCTCTTTTGTCTGTAAAGGCAAAAACAGTCTGTCACATCTCATTCTGTCTCATTTTATGTCCCTGTGAAGGACGCTTTTGCAATGCAGCTGTTTTGCACATTGTCTGGTATTTGTCTTTTTTTTTTCTTTTTCTGACAGACAATGAATATGAGCCATACACATGAGCAAGCATGCTTTTAGCAGTGTAGATACGAGTTCACACTTCTGGTTGTCTCTAATTATGGCAATGTTGTAACCCTGGCTCCGATGTCGGCTCTCGGCTGTCATGCACAGCTTATTTGATTTTATAAATACGTTTTGTAGGAAAGGTTATGCAGCTTGGGTTGTTTTATATCAGCATTGGAGAGAAGCGTTGAACGCATCTGCAAAACATTCAGTATAATTTGTTATTATCAACTCCCATTAAATAAAGCATGATTTGGCTTCGGCAACAAATACACTTTGATTAAGGTTAAAGGCACTGATTTGGTTAAATGCAAATAAAATAAAATAAAGGTTATTATTAAATAAATAAATAATGGCTTACTTCTAGTAGATCAGAACTTTTTTTTTCTTGTCAGATATGCTAATTATTATGTTAAGTAAAAAAAACATATTTAATTTTTAATAATATTTAATTGTTATTTAACCATGGTAAATTGACAATGAAGAGTAAACTGATCACACAACATCATAGTGGACTGATATTGTTGTAATGCTGAGCAACAGGAATTAATACACTTTTTTTCTTCAAAAGATATTGGTAAAGCAAATTATAATAGAAATCTACTTTGAGATACAGTAGCAGTTTAAAAATATAGAAAATAATGTTTTATCAATCAAGGAGTCAAACAGGGTCAATCCAACAACCATGCAAAATAATAATTTGACACATTTTCAATCTCAATGGGGGCTTGTCACCTCTATTCTAACTAATTACACGTATGCAAACAAAAATTAAATAAATTTGAAGAGCAGATCAGGAGGTGTAATTACACAGTAATTATTCAAATCAACATAAATATGGCAACAATGATACTGCAACTTTCCATGCCGATGTTTAAACTCTAAGGCCAAACAGTTATTTTATGGCCTGTGAGACTTCTGAGCAATCTGCTTTTTTTTTCGTTTAACTACTCTATCTTGTTAGGTTTCACTCATCCATGAGAGGTTTTCAGGGACTGCATGCTCTTCAGTAATATTCTGCTTCACATAAATCCATTACATTTAGAATTGAATTATTTTTCCTTTTATCATAAACAGCTCTGCTGGAGCTGGAGTGGTGCTTTGTGAGAACCTCTGACAATAAAGACGAGACCTTCATGAACCTCAACTCATATAAAATTAGATGTTCTTTTTTTTTCCTCCATGGATTGCAGGAATACAGCAAATGGAATGCAGCTTTGAATTTAAAAACTATTTCAAGTGAGTATATAGTCCCATCAGTTGAAGGATGGACTGGTTTGTCTTATTTCAACCTTTTTCCTTAACTCTTAAGACAGTTTGCCAATCCTGGTCATACTTGAACTACTGAAGCATGCAATCCCATGCATAAACCAAAAACCTTTCATTATATGGCTATAACATAACCATGTTTGCAGGTAAACGATAATATAATCAATTCCTTACGTATTTTGTTTTCAGATTCATGAGTACACCTGTACCAAGGTGAATGTAGGTGTTTGTATGTTAACTCAGAACATCAAATAAAACAGCGTAGAGCAGGAGCCAGGTTGAGGCTATACAGCATGTCTTTCTAACAACAGGTCTGTAATGAGCCAGAACAATATAGTCTCTCTTTCTCTTAAAAAAAAAAACAAACACTCCTTCCTTTTCTGCCCTTCGGGGTAGTTGTCCTATCTTTTTACCATACTCTCAATATCTCTGCCTATGTATCACAAACACTAAACACCAGGCTGTCTCCAGGCCAGGGAACCTATTTCAAGCTCATAAGATAAAGAGGAGGCCTGTTTAAAAGGGAAGAATCTGTCAAGAACAACAACACAAAGCAAAACCCAAGCAAATAAACAGAAACACAAAGTCCAAACTGTTATGTAATATGGATCTTAAACACCCGGATAAGTAGGAAGCACAAAGGAGCTGGATAGAAGATATTTGTCTCAACCATTAGTTAAAGGGATGTTTAAACAAAACAATCATTTTTACCAGCAGCAATAGCAGTTGGGTTTTTTTTTGGCAGGGTGTGTGCGTGCGTGCGTGCGTGCGTGCGTGCGTGCGTGCGTGCGTGCGTGCGTGCGTGCGTGCGTGTGTGTGTATGTGTGTGTCACCCTGGAGACATCTACTGGATAAATTGCTGTGAATTGTTGTACATTCACAGCCCCAAAATGTGTAGTAATGACTAATTGCAGGAGAGGTGAATCTCTCCTTGTATTTTTCCGTAAAGCGACTATTTGTTTCATTGTGACAACATTACTAAAAAGGCACTATATTTTGCTTAAAAATAATACCTTAACCACAAAGAAAATGAAGCAATGTATACGAATTGTTCTGAAATCACCGTATGGAACCACAAAGCATGTCACCATGCTCAACATCTGTGAAAGACTCATTTGTTCGTATTTCACACTTCCAGCTGCATTTTTTTGAGTATTTTTATATCTGTGTTGTCTGATTTTTGTCTTTTCCACACACAAAACAATACTGAGTTGTGCAGACACTAAATAGAAAAGAGGCACAGAGGGGATTGATAGTATGCCTACACCTACTGCCATAAGCACTTGTCAAACAGAGCAGCAGAATGACACCAGCGCAAAGGCTGACACGTCTGAATTAACCTTTTGTTCCAGAAGAGGATAAGGAAACTGCAGATTGTAGAGATGCTGTCTTGAGAGCAGTCAATATCATTAAAACCTTTAGCTTCTACCACGGACCTTTTTGACTGGATTTAATGTTTTGACACTCATCATTCACATCCACCAGGTTGTTATTTAAGACAAGTTTGTGCTTCCATACTCCCTCTGGGAACAAAGTAGTCTGGAAAGTCGAACGAACATACTGTTTTTTGTCCCAGGCAGTTGAGTCCTTATTAGTTCTACAGCCTCTTGATTTCGTCCTCCAACACATCAGACTGTAATGTAAGGGCAAAACAAAGTATTTGAAAAACTGCACTGATGTAAACAAGCCTTAATTAGCTCAATACTGAGGCAGTTGTTTGGCTGTTACTCTTCAAACATTATAGCCTTTTAAGCCTTTTATGCTAAAAAAAAAAAAAAGAAAGAAAATACAGGCGTCTAATACAGACTTGAAAAATGTTTGAGGATAACTTACTTGTCCTTGTTTGACACAATAAGTTTATGAATAACCTCTTACCACTCCGTTTCTATTGGAATATTTTTACTGTTTGGAACAGTACTTTTTGTAAAGCTTGCATCACTCTTTACAGTAATATACAATAAGATCCAGAATTAGGTGGCAAGTATTTTAACTTAAACAATTTGGTCTATACCAGAGAACCTTGCTGCTTTAGTGTACAATTTCCAGAGTGAATCTGGAAGTAGGCAAAACCAAAGTCAAACCAGGGGGGTATAAGACATATAGTGTTGAAATTGGTTAACATTTAGTTCTAGTTCTTTCTTCTCAGTTCCCAAGCTGAATGAACTGTGATATCTCTGCACCTTGTTGGTGTTAGTTGTTGCTCAAAAAGTGCAGCTGGGCCTTTGGTTGGTGATGTTAGAGCCATATGTAAAGTCTGACCTTAAAGCATGTAGTATCCGGTGTCTCTGTTGTTTTAATGCATCAAAAGCCTTTAAACACCTTCATCCTATTATTCTATCTACATTTGAAGCTAAGTCTGCTCATGTGGTTGCTTCTTCGTAATATTTTCGTTCTATGCAACAGCACCCTGCCAGGAAGCAGCACTATGAGCAGAAAGGTAGAAGAAACATTCTCTGATGCTTATCTCTTCACGGGTGGTGCTGCTGCTCCTCATTCCATGTTTACTTTTGCTAACAAGCAGAGCAGCCTCTCCCTTTTTCCTCTGTCAGTGTTGCATCAATTGAGGGATTTTCTCTCTGTTTGTGTTCTTCCTCTTCCTATCCCTCCCCATTACCGCAAATTACTGAAGCCATTCATCCACTGTAGAAACCAACATGAACTTATCCTTCAGGCACTGCCATACAGCTCCCGTCCTACTCTCTGAGTAACTGTGAGGCTGTGACTTATAGGTGAATTTCATGCAGCGGTAAGAGTCCTCTGTAGAAGTACTGCTGAAATAATTACTCAGTAACTTGTTTGAATATTTTGCTGTACTCCAGTATGAATTAGTGCATATTGGATAACAGATTGGTTGTCTGTTGTCCTCGGGCTGTGATTGTGGCGGCTGTGGTTCAGGAAGTAGAGCAGGTCATCCACTAAT
This sequence comes from Plectropomus leopardus, assembly GCF_008729295.1. Taxonomy (NCBI): domain Eukaryota; kingdom Metazoa; phylum Chordata; class Actinopteri; order Perciformes; family Serranidae; genus Plectropomus; species Plectropomus leopardus. The sequence goes on from NC_056482.1 coordinate 20,435,402, forward strand.
CAGACAGCGTATTCTCGCAGAACTGTTTGTATGAAATCCTATGAAATGCATAAAAGTTTGTATAATATCATATTAAATAGCACCCCATGAATGACATTACATGCTTACATAATTAACATACAGTTACAGAGGTTATGTTTAGGCAATAAAAGCTATGGTGGTTAGGTTTAGGAAAAGAAACATGGCAAGGACATACCTTAAAATGATACAAAGTTTCATTTCAACTAAAAGTTCACATGGTGAAGTATACTTGGGCACGATACTAAACCCAATATCTGTACAGTCAGTGTGTGACTGTGTATAAATGATTAAAAATTGAGTAGCAGATGGCACTGTGTACGGTGGCTGTAGCAACCAGTGTATGAATGTACAACATGTTTTCATCCCAACTGGTCACATGGAGCCGCTCTGTGTTTATGACCTTCGGTGTCTACTTATGACATTTTAAGTATCCTTCTACCTCAGCTGTTAAAGCTCCGGGGAGGCTGTTAATATGACGTCAACAAATACAAATGGTGCAATGATGCTACACAGTCCTTATGTTTATACAATAGCACATGGAATCCAATGCCACCGTCACAATGGTTATGATTAGGCTACTAAGTCACAGATGGTTAAGTTTAGGCGAGAGAGGCACATGGTAAGGTGTAGAAAAAAAAGAAAAAAAACATCCACTAGGGAAGTGAACTTGTCTGTGGGGCCCATCCATCTCCCCACCCGCCCGCAGTATAAGCACACTCACACTCCTTATATTTTGTGGTTAGTGACATCGTTATTACCTGATGCTGTCCTTCTGCGTTTCATATGCGCATTTCATCTGTCAGGCATGTTTCATCTTCTTCTCAAGTGACGTCTGCCGCATTCTGCATTCCAGTTGAACATTTATGCTGGCTTTTGGCCTCACACACATTATGCCTAAAGCATTGACAGAGCAGATGTATTTGACCAGATTGGAGTGAGAAATGGCTGGAATGTATGTGTGACTGGATGAACGTGAGTTGTAGTGTGAAAGTGCCTTGAGTTGTCAAAAAAAAATTAGAAAAGCACTATAAAAGTGCAGGTTAACTTACCATTTACCATCGCCTTTTTTTTCTAGCGTTTCAAATCTGAAAAAAAAGGAATAGCGAGATTAGCAGATAATGAGAACTGTCACTAGCCTTATAACAAGAAATGCATGAACAAAGTCCAGAAGTCATACTGGTGTTCAGAACAACCTCACGTCTTTCAGGTCATTTCCGTCCCCATTAGCTATTGCATAAACATCACAATTCTTTAGAGAAAATGGCTAAACACAACATCTAACATCCACAGCAGTGCAGGTAAAGGCAGTGTAGTGGTATAGAAGGATAAAAAGGAGAGAAGTAGGAAGAAAGATTAGATGTGGAACAGAAGGTGAAAGAGTAGAGTGGGGAAGCAGACAGACGATAAGAGCCTGAGACAGAACAAGATAGAAAGAGTGGGATTCTTCTTCGCTCATCAGTGAAGGTCAACAGCCTGCAGTCCCCACAGAAAGCGGCACTCACTGCTGCTTCTCGCCGCACTTGTTTCTCTACATGAGCTTAGCTGAGTCTCTCTCTCTGTTTTGATGTTACACTAAGACAAAAAAAACAAAAACAGGTGGCTGAAACCAAAGAGCTCTAACTTCTGAAAAGAGAATGTCGAAAGCAAAGTGAGTTTGTTGAAGTCCCTAGATGGGCATTTGGTAAATGTCAGTGCTACAGCCAAGCCTGTTGATGCATGTGTTTGTTTGTGTGTGTGTGTGTGTGTGTGTGTGTAGGTGTATGTGAAAAAAGAGAGACAAAGGAAAACAGAGAGCAATCAGCAAACTGAAGGGTAACACTGTAGCTGCTACAAGAACAATAAGGTTTTTTTTCCCTGCTTTTTGACATGGAATATGAAACCGCACATGAATAATTTGCCTAAAGACACAGAGGGTAGAAGTTGGAAAAAGAAATAAGATTTATTCAGATTAAAGAGTAGATATGACAAGAAAGTTATTTGAATTCGCAGTGCTGCTCTGCTGGTTTGGCGTTTTGGATGCTGCTTCCAAAATAATGAATTGTTCTACATGCCCCCTGGGCTTTTGTAATTGGAAACTTTTGGGGGTTGTCAGTGTTCATCATACAAAATTTGATTATTTGATTGTGTCCACAACAAATAGTTAAAGGATTATTCCAGGTCATTTTAACTTTAACTTTCCAAAGTAATTGCTGAGACCAGGGGACATCGATCACCACAGCAAAGTCAGATGGAGCAGATGACTGGGCCAGAAAATGTGACCAGATTATCTAAATCCCCTTATTTGGGGGACATCTCTAGATATCTGTATAAGTATGCTGAATCTGTAGGCAAAGCATTGTAACCTCTTTGTAGTCAGAGTCGTATTGACCAAACGGCGTGTAAACAATTTGTCTGGAGAGCAAAACAGCATTGCCCAATTTAATCTTGGAGCCCATTGGCTATTCTCTGACAAGGATTTTGCTTTATACTAGTTTGTCTGCATTTATATGCTGAGATCTGTTTATAGCAAGAAGACAAAATGTTGTCTGGACTTGTCTTTAATTTCTAATTACACTGTAAACAATCAGCGGCACAAAGAAGGGGAAATCTTGACCCAGATATCTGCTTGCCAAACCAGAACCTCTTAAATATTGGCTGGCGCCCCCAGAGGCTTCCTAGTTGGCCATCAATAATGTTAGAAGTTGATATTTGGTTGAATTGAGGTTGTGACATCACTTGACCAAAATTCAGTGTCAGGACAGTGTCTACTATCAACATAGAATACTAATGACAGATGATAATAAATTGATAACTGTAAGATGAGAGAATCTTGTGCACAACTGTAAATAAAAATATTTAAAGTTACAGAATTAATTTTCGTGCTAAATTATGATAATGACCACAATATTTATTGTGCTATTTAGCCCTGTGCAGCTTTGGACTTATAAAAAAAAAATTAAAAACAGAAAATTAATTTGGTGAATGCAGAATTACTATTGTGGTTAAGAGATGCCTGAAACTAAGACAATAAGACCCAAGTTGTAATAAATCTGAGGTACTGTATTCTTTAAAAACAGAAAAAATGGATTTGCTTTCTTGTCTAGTTATGAGTCATAAAAGTTCAAACAATGGTTTGTATTTGCCTGATCACACTGCTATCTACTATCTACTATCTACTATCTTCTATCTTGAAGTTTGCTTTGAGGAGCTGCTTGAACCCGGAGTGATCACCAAGGGTAACTTAGGTCCTAATTGCTTTTTTAACACCTCTTTTTGTGTAACAGCCCAAATGTGCTGAGGCTTCATGCTCTCATATTCAACTTCTGGCCTCTGCTTTGATTCAGAACAATAATTTCCTGCCTGA